>NC_052152.1:6259171-6361671 GCF_902713615.1 Scyliorhinus canicula | reverse complement strand
TTATAAATTTAGATTACCCAATTATTTTTTCCAATTAAGGGGCAATTTAGCATGGCCAATCCACCTACCCTGCACATTTTTGGGTTGTGGGGGCAAAACCCACGCAGACACGGGGAGAATGTGCAAACTCCACACGGACAGTGACCCAGAGCCGGGATCGAACCTGGGACCTCAGCGCCGGGAGGCGGTTGTGCTAACCACTAGGCCACCGTGCTGCCCGCCAGCACCAATAATGAATTAAAACATTTATGTAAATATATATGAATAAAAGATTGCCACGTCAAATGTTAAACTGGGATATATTTTCACTCTGGTCTGGCTGTGGTACAGACCAGACAGACAGGCAGGAAAAACCCAAATTGTAAATAAAAAAGCACCCAAACACACACACTCCCGAGCTTATGAAAATTCATGGCATCATTGCCACAGGAGTTCTACTGAAACTACATTCATGTACCATCTGTACAGGCCGCATAATTAAGGGATTAGGAGGGCCAACAAGCTTGGGTGCGGCCTAGCGTTCCCGATCGGAAGGGGGCTAAATCCCTTTCCACCTCAATCCAGGCCGGTGGAGCTTGGAGAGAGATAATGAGCAGAAGCAAGATTCGCCCTCATCTGGCTCCCTCATTCTCCTCTCCACCCACCCCGCATAGCTGATCGGGCTAACATTCCCAGCACTGCGATTCACTCAGCTGTTCGGAGCAGGAGTGGGGGGGGGGGATGAGGCATCGGAATACCATATTGTGTCGCCCACAACACCAATGTGTCACGGCTGGCACTGCCTGGCTGATTACACTTGGCAGGGCATGAATCACATCTTAAAGAGGCAGCTGAGGGAATGCACCAAGTCCCCAAAATACAAAAAGACCTGCATCTCTCTCCCCCAGCCCCCGCAAAAAAAAAAAACGAAACAACATCACCCATCATCTCTCATCTCAACACATTCAAATAAGCAGCCTTTCAAAAAACAGTAGCTTCATTATGAACTCCTCCCCCGCCTTCTAATTTGGGCGCTCCTCACCATGTTTAAAGGGATTCCACGGAGGTTCAATGCTCCCGTTAAACTGTTTGGGAGCTGAGAAGGTGATGGGGGGGGGGGGAGCAGTGTTGCTCGAGCTACAGAACACAGGGGGTTTGACCCACTGCGCCCGGGGGCAACTCTCTGGAAGAACCACCCTCCTCCCCTTCTTTTTCCTAAGCCCGGTAGATATTTTCATATCTCGTGTCTCGGTCCATTTCCCTTTTGGGAGCTGCGTGTTGAGGTGTCAGCCGTGGCTCCTGCAAGGAGTGCTCTCGCCTCTGAGTCAGAGGGTCGTGGGTTTACGTTTCACTCCAGGGATTTGAAAGCTAAAATGGAAGCCGACACTAGCAGTGGAGTGCAGCACTGTCGGAGGTGCTGCCTCTTGGAGGAGACCTTGTCTGTCCTCTCAGCTGGGTGCGAAAGATCCCACGGCAGGTATTTAGAAAGAGAATTATGTGTAGTTTCCAGGCAAATATTTATCCCTCAATCAACATCGCTGGGCATACGGAATGATCTGGCCATTCTGACGTTTTTGGGAGTTTGCTGGTGGCAAATCGGCTGCCATTTTGCCTCGCTGGTTTAGCTAAGTGGGCTAGACAGCTGGTGTGTGATGCAGAACAAGGCCAGCAGCGCGGGTTCAATTCCCGTACCAGCTGAGAATTCTGAATTCGCCCTCTTGTGTATCCCAACAGATGCCAGAATGTGGCGACTAGGGGCTTTTCACAGTAACTTCATTGCAGTGATAATGTAAGTTTACTTGTGGCAATGAAGGGTATTTATTTATTTATTTAGGCTGCAACAGTATACCTCAAAAGTACTTAATTGGCCGTAAAGCACTTTGAAACGTCCGGTGCTTGTGAAAGATGCTATGTAGATGGAAGTCTATCTTCTGAATCGGCTTCCACCACCTTCACAGGCAGAGCATTCCAGATCTCAATGGCTCACTGTAGATCTTCTCTTCATCTTCCATCGGGATCCTCTGGTTATTATCTTCAACCTGTGTCCCTCTGGTTACCAACCTTCCTGCCAATGGAAACACTTTCTCCTCAGTTACTCTATCAACACCTCTCATGATTTAAAAAACCTCCTTTGAATCCCCGCTTCACCTTTTCTGCTTTGGTGAGGGTGCACTGCCTGAAAGGATGCAGAAATCAGATTCAATCGTCACTCTCTGGAGGGAACTGGAGATAGGAGCTCAAATAGGACAAACCTTCAAGAGCTAAGGATGAGGGGATTTGAGTCGAATTGTGTAGCTCCTTCAAAGAACCATCATGGGTCCAATTGCCTTATTCTGAACAATATGATTGAAATATGCCGGGCAGATTTCTCCGCTGGCGGGATTCTCCGTTTTGCCGGCACCCGGGGGAGGGTTTCCCGACGGCGAGGGTCTGCCCCTGCCCCACAACGGGAAACCCCACTGACCACCCGGCGTAACGGAGAATCCCACCGGCCGGTCGAGGCAGAAAAATAGCGCGGCGGGCAGAGAATCTCGCCCAGAATGTTTCAGTAAATGTGAAACAATCAGTCTACTCTTTGGGGAGGGCTCTGAATACAGGACCAGGGATGTGCTTCTGAGGCTGTATAAGGCTCTGGTAAGACCCCATTTGGAGCATTGTGAGCAGTTTTGAGCCCCGTATCTAAGGAAGGATGTGCTGGCCTTGGAAAGGGTCCAGAGGAGGTTCACAAGAATGATCTCTGGAATAAAGAGTTTGTCTTATGAGGAACGGTTGAGGACTCTGGGTCTGTACTCGTTAGAGTTTAGAAGGATGAGGGGGGATCTTATTGAAACTTACAGGATACTGCAAGGCCTGGATAGAGTGACATGGAGAGGATGTTTCCACTTGTCGGAAAAACTAGAACCCGAGGTCACCATCTCAGACTAAAGGGACAATCCTTTCAAACAGAGATGAAGAGGAATTTCTTCAGCCAGAGGATGGTGAATCTGTGGAACTTGTTGCCGCAGATGGTTGTGGAGGCCAAATCACTGAGTGTCTTTAAAACCGAGATAGATAGGTTATTTGATTAATAAGGGGGTTATGGGGAGAAGGCAGGAGAATGGGGTTGAGAAAAATATCAGCCATGATTGAATGGCGGAGCAGACTCGATGGGCCGAGTGGCCTAATTCTGCTCTTACATCAAATTACCTTAGTTGCTTTGTAATATAGAGCTTGAATGTTGCTGAGAAAAGAGGCGTACTCTCAAAGCTTTTCGTCTGGCACACCTTAGGATCGATTCACAAGAATACCAAATCTCAAAGGGGACAACAATTTATATTGTAAGAGAAGAGGGTGCCAATTGGTTGCTTAATATCAACTCTGATTGTGGGAGAACATGTCCACCTTTTGCTTGGGGAACAGCCATTCCTTGGTTCATTCCTCGCGGCAATGCCTCGTGACCAAACAGAATCAACTTGCCTGGTTTGAATTTAAACAAAAGCTTGGCAGTTAACTGTTCCCCGGTGCAGTCTCCATGGGAATGCCTCTGCCAATGGAGGCCACTTACCAACCAATCAGCACCCTCTTGTCACGCAGCATAAATTGCTGTTACCTTCCAGATTTGGTATTCCTGTGATTCTGTCATGATAAGTGCAAGATAAAAAGGTTCGACAGCTTGTCTCACTCCCCCCCCCCCCCCCCCCCCCCCCCCGCAACATGTTCTGATCAGAGTTAGTTACGTTTTTAGACAGTGCTCTGGATCTGCCAAGATAGTGATAGATTGTTGGTTTTGTGGTTTAGTTTTGTTTGCCATTAACAACAGCAGCTGCTTTTTAGTCTGCATATTCAGCCTGCGTCTGTTGTGTCAGCAAAAGGACAGAGCGACGGGAATGAAACTTTCTTAGTTTGCGAGCTGCAGATTATCCCTCCACTTTCCAACCCGACACAGGCCCGTCGGGGCGAAGGGGAGCGAAGCAAGGTTCACCTGTGTAGAGTCACCGTTCGCAGTGGAGTTGGGGAGAGGGGGGGGGGGGGGAGGCAACAGCTTCACTATATCAATCGAGGGTCGAGGGCCCAAGTCTAGAGGAACGGTGGCCGAAGCCATGCTTACATTCTCTTCAATTTACAATCAGGAGCGGTTCCTCCAAGGCCTCCCCTCACCCTGTAATCGCCCTTAGCCCGACAAACCTCCGAGGTCTCTGTGTCCTTTCAACACTGACCTCTGGCCCATTATCAATGAGACATGATGGTTTAGTGGACCATCATTATTCCAGATGCTCTGGGTTCAAAGTTCAAAACCCAACAAGCTAGCTAGTGCGATTTAAATGCAATTGATAAAATCTGGAATATAAAGTTAGTCTTAGTAATGGTGACCATGAAACTATCATCGATTGTCGGGTGACATCCACCTGGTTCGCTAAATGTCCTTCAGGGAAGGAAATCTGCCGTCCTTACCTGGTCTGGCCTACACGTGACTCCAGACCCACAGTAATGGGGTCGAATCTTAACTGCCCCCTGAAATGGTCAAGCAAGCCACTCAGTTCAAGGACAATGAGGTATGGGCAACACGTGTCGGCTTTACCCACAACACCTGCATCCCACCAAAGAATAAATCCTAAAAAATGAATATTTTCATCCCTCCGTCATTGGCAGCCGTGCCTTCAGCAGACTGGGTTCTAAAGCTCTGGAATTCCCTCCCTAAATCTCTTCTTCTCTTGTTCTCTCTCACTCTCCTTCCCTTCTTTCAGGGCCCCCTGAAAACCTACTGTTTGAACCAACAATTCTACGGACACGTGCTTGGAGGATTAGAATAGCGATTTTTAATATACTTACAACAGAGCCAGCCTGTTAGCCGTTGAACTTTCGGTGAACTGGCCGGCTGACCTTGTGGCACTGATCTTTATACAGCAGCTCCCGGGGGAGGAGTCCTGGGCGGAGCCAAGGGAGAAGTCCCGGACAACTCTCGAGCATTCCCAGACCTACTCCCCCTGGAGGACAGGTAGTGCAACAACACCTACAATATAGGCACATGTATATACAGGTTATAATCTGGTGTGAATCACATTCACCACACCTACCTACAAGGCCAAACCTCTGCTCGCCTCTCCGATAATCTCCTCGCCTGCCTCAGTGTCAAACTTCCTTTGGCTATGCTTCCCTGAAGGGTCTTGAGAGGTTCTGCTACGTTGAAAGTGCTGTCCGATTGCAAATTGGCTCTTGAGATGTTTACGGTGATTAGAGGGGTTGACTGGGTCGATGGGGAGAAACCATTGCTGAGGGGGTCCAGAAAAAGGGGGGAAATAAACTTGGAGTTAGAGCCAGGTGGTTCATGGAGTGATGTCACACAAGGCGTGACAAGGCGGATCTGAAATTTGGAACTCTATCCCCCACCCCCCCAAAATAAAAGCAGTTAAGGCTGGGGGGTTACCAGAAAAAACAAGTGAGATTTCTAAATTTAGTATGAAAAGGGATTAAGGGATTTAAGTATTAAGGGTTATGAAACACAATCAGTCTGATGGAATTAAGATACAGATTAGCCATGATCTAATACAGTGTTGCTCAAACCTATTTCCCAGCGGCCCACTTGTACAAAATGGCCGACCCTCACAACCCACGCCAAGTTCGCAATAGTTATCCACAGTTATTTTTTTTTAAACTGTCATGTTCGTTGCTGCCAGAGGGCAGCACGGTGGCCTAGTGGTTAGCACAGCTGCCTCACGGCGCTGAGGTCCCAGGTTCGATTCTGGGTCACTGTCCGTATGGAGTTTGCACATTCTCCCCGTGTCTGCGTGGGTTTCGCCCCCACAACCCAAAAATGTTCAGAGTAGGCGGATTGGGCACACTAAATTGCCCCTTAATTGGAAAAAATTATTGGGTAATCTAAATTTATTTTTAAAAAATGTTCGTTGCTGCCACTTTTGTATTATTAAATGTAAAAATTGGGGTGGCACGGTGGCACAGTGGTTAGCACTGCTGCCTCACGGCGCCGAGGACCCGGGTTCGATCCCAACCCTGGGTCACTGTCCGTGCAGAGGCTGCGCGTTCTCCCTGTGTCTGCGCGGGTCACACCCCCACAACCCAAAGATGTGCAGGGTCGGGTAAATTGCCCTGAATTGGGAATAAAAAATAATTGAGTACTCTAAATTTATTTTTAAAAATTCAATGTAAAAACAGTAAATGAAAATATATTTTCCATTTTCTGTTCTTATTTGTAGGTCTAAATAACCTGGAATAATAATCTCAGCACAGATGTATTCCCCCCCATGACTGGGATGGATGGAGTTCCCAACCCCCCCCCCCCCCCCCCCCACCCCCCCACCCCCCCCCCCCCCCCCCCCCACCCCCCCCCCCCCCCCCCCACCCCCTTGCCCCCCAGAGAGCTGAGATCAGAACGGGAAAACATACATCAGCTTCATAACAATGGACCAATTGAAAGGCGGGAGATCTCCACAGGACACACAGGAATTATCTGATAAATCCTGGATACGGGAATACTCCGACTACGAGTTGCTGACTGGGGTTTTTGTGGAAAGATATTCCAGTCAGCAGTCGTTTGGAATTTGGCCGGGCAAAAGGGAGCACAAAGCTCGTTGGAAATTAACTCTGCAGGTGGCGGAGTGTCTTCAGGAAAGAGAATTGATTTTTTTTCTTTTGAACTGCGGTTGCAGGTGCTGACTAACCCGGCCGAACAGCTACTACAGAAACGAGTCGATGGCACAGGCCGAGGAGCCAAGCTGGCATTTCTTGCATGGCGTGGAAGTGTGTGTATATATGAGCGTGTTTGTGTATATGAGCGTGTGTGTGTGTGTGTGTGTGTGTGTGTATATGAGCGTGAGTGTGTGCGTACATGAGCATGTGTGTAGATGATCGAGTGTGTGCACAGATGAGTGCATGTGTGTGTGCATGAGCATGTGTGTGTGTGCATGAGCATGTGTGTGTGTGCATGAGCATGTGTGGGTGTATACATGAGCATATGCAGGTCAGTGCGTACATGTGTGTATGAATGAGCATGTGTCCATGAGCGTGTGCGTGTGTGTGTGCATGAGCGTGTGTGGGTGTGCATGAGTGAGTGTGCATGTGCACGAGCCTGTGTGGGTGTGCATGAGTGTGTGTGGGTGTGCATGAGCATATGTGGGTGTGCATGAGCAAGTGTGTATGTGCATGAGCGTGTGTGGGTGTGCATGAGCAAGTGTGCGTGAGCGTGTGCATGAGAGTATGCCTGCTGGTGTGTGTTTCTTCCTCGCCATTCTGCTCTTCCCTTGGTTCTCTGGCACTCTGTGTGGATCTCTAATCTGGCTGTAACGAGGTCAACATCTCTTTGTGTAATTATTCACTGAGCTCGAATTGCTACACACACGTAGAAAGACGGGGAGGCAGAGAGGAACAAGCTTTGTTTCACGGGTTGGGTACCTGACGACTTTGTTAGACTGTCCCACTGTTTTGCTGTCTCATTTATGAAAATCATGTTACACAACCATGGGTCTCCTGTGAGGAACTGCCAGCATTTCAAAAACAAAATTACTGCGCCACATTGTGTATTTTGATCTTCAAGCCCGCTGTACTCCATACCTGTCAGTCAAACACTAACCAACATGATACAACATACCAGCGCTATGAGCATTACGTGTACACACAACACTTTTTTTTTAGATCATTAGCCTGGGCACGAGTCAGGATACATCCCTCTAATTCTACAGGAGAATTCACCAGTCAGATTCCTCTTGAATAAATAAATGACAAACTGCATGCCTGCAATGCAAATCAACTTGTGCTTTTGGGGGATGGGGAATTATTACTGGCAAATCATCCTGACTGGGTGTAAAGAGACCCCGGGAGAGCCAACACATCCCTAATCCCCAGCTCTCTCAGCCACAGATGCTCAGTTTTGTTTCAAATCCATCCAGTAACTCGAGGAGGTGGAGGGGGAATGAAACCTCTACAAGAATCTTTCATCACAGAATTTACACAGAATTTGGAAGGAGGCCACTCGGCCCATCGTGTCTGTACTGGCCCTTGGAAAGAGCACCTGACTTAAGCTCCACCAGATCCCCGTAACCCAGTAGTCCCACCTAACCCTTTTTAAAAATAAATTTAGAGTACCCAATTCATTTTCCCAATTAAGGGGCAATTGAGCGTGGCCAATCCGCCTATCCAGCACATCTTTGGGTTGTGGGGGCGAAACCCACGCAAACACGGGGATAATGTGCAAACTCCACACGGACAGTGACCCAGAGCCGGGATCGAACCTGGGACCTCGGCGCTGTGAGGCAATCCTTGGGCAGCACGGTAGCACAAGTGGCTAGCACTGCGGCTTCACAGCTCCAGGGTCCCAGGTCCGATCACTGTCTGCGCAGAGTCTGCACGTTCTCCCCGTGTCTGTGTGGGTTTCCTCCAGGCGCTCCGGTTTCCTCCCACAGTCCAAAGACGTGCAGGTTAAGCGGATTGGCCATGATAAATTACCCTCAATGACCAAAAAGGTTAGATGGGGTTATTGGGTTACGGGGATAGGGTGGAAGTGAGGGCTTAAGTGGGTCGGTGTAGACCCGATGGGCCGAATGGCCTCCTTCTGCACTGTATGTTCTTTGTACTCTATGAACAACTCACCTCCCGATCGGGGGGGTGGGATCTCATTTTTCCGTCTGGCTCCGCGGTCCGAAGCCGCCATGGAGCTCGGCGGGGCCGCTGGAGGCCACCGTCCGTGTGCATGCGCGAACTCCGAACCAGAAGTGCGAGGTCCCGTATCCACAGCTAAAGCTGAGAGATTTACTCCGGGTCCCTGCTCGCCCCCCCCCCCCGCAGAGCATTGAATTAGTTCATCTTTTTAATAGGAATTTTGGGGGTTTTACCGGTTTTACGCCGGCAGGAGGGACATCGTCCCATTTTGGGAGAATCCAGCCCTACATTTCTTTTTTTATAAATTTAGAGCACCCAAATTAATTTTTTCCAATGAAGGGGCAAAGTTGAGATACGGAGGGGGGAGGGGGCCCTGTACTTAGTGCGATTTTTCGGGAAGTTGGAGCCTTGGTTGAACAAGTGCCTCCTCACGGGGCAATGTTAGTGCCTTCTGTTTATTTTTCATTTCGTATTACTATTTACTCACTGGGGCTGGAGAGGTAGATTAATTGGTTTATTCATGTGGGGAGGAGGATCCGGACAATGAGGCGACAGTCTGATCGGAGCCAGGGGCGGGAGCTGCCTGGGTCAGCGTGGGTCAGCTGACTCTCGGGAGCGTAGTGGGGGGTAAGCAAGTCCCGGCTGGTGCTCGGCGGGGGGGGGGGTTTGGGGCGTGGGGCTGTTGGGTGTGAGGGGAGGGGAGATGCTGCTTTGCTGACAGAGGAGGTATCAATTTCGGGGTACCAATTGAGGGTCGGGGGCGGTGGCTCCCTGTGGGGGCGCTCGAGGAAGCGAAGGGCGCGGGCTCGAGGTTGACCAAAAAAGGGCGATGGCTAGTCGGTGTTGGGGGGGGGGGGGGGGGGGTTTGGCCCCCTGTCCAGGCTGATCACGTGGAATGTGAGGGGTTTGAATGGGCCGGCCAAAAAGTGCGCGTGTTCGCGCATCTAAAGGGGTTAAAGGCAAATGTAGCAGTGCCTCAGGAGACACATTTAAACCTCGCAGATCACACGAGATTGAGAAAGGGATGGGTAGGCCAGGTGTTCCATTCAGGGCTGGATTCGAAGACCAGGGGGTAGCAATTCTGATCAGTAAGGGTGTGGCATTCGAGGCTGGGAGAATTGTGGCAGATAATGGGGGCAGGTATATAATGGTGAGTGGAAAGTGGGAGGAGGTGGTGTTTGTGCACGTCTACGCTCCAAATTGGGTGGAATTTATGAGACGCACGCTAGGCAAAATACCGGATTTAGAGTCACACAACTTGATCATGGGGGGGAGACTTTAACACAGTCATTGACCCTGAGCTGGACCGGACAAAGTCCAGGACAGGGAAGCGACCGGCAGCGGCTAAGGAACTGAAGGGTTTTATGGAGCAGATTGTGGGGAGTGGATCCCTGGAGGTTCGCGCGGCTGAGAGCGAAGGAGTTCTCTGTTTTCTCCCACGTTCATAAGGTTTATTCCCGCATAGACGTCTTTGTCTTGAGCAGAGCATTAATCCCAAAGGTGGCGGGGACAGAATACTCAGCAATCACAGTCTCGGACCATGCCCCGCACTGGGTGGACCTGAGGCTTAGTGAGGAGAGGGGGCAGCGCCCACTCTGGAGACTGGATGTGGGGCTGCTGGGGGACGAAGAGGTTTGTGGGCGGATAAACAGGAACATTCAGGATTACCTGGAAACAAACGATATGGGTGAGGTAGCAGCGGCAATGGTCTGGGAGGCTCTGAAGGCAGTTGTCAGAGGGGAGCTCATCTCAATTCGATCCCAAAGGGAAAAGAGAGAAAGAGTGCAGAGGGAGAGACTGGTGGAAGAGATACTCTGAGCGGACAGGAGATACGCCCCTGAGGCGGGGCTACTGAGGGAGCGGCGGAGTCTGCAGGCGGAGTTTGAACCGCTGACCACTGGGAAAGCGATAGCACAGCTGAGGAAGGCAAGGGGGACAGGCTATGAGTATGGGGGAGAAAGCGAGTAGAATGCTGGCACACCAACTGCGAAAGAGGGAAGCAGCCAGGGAAATCGGGGGAGTAAATAATAAGGAGTGTAACATGGTCTTGGATCCAGGGGGGGTGAACGGAGTCTTTAAGGAATTCTATAGTACACTATACGAGTCGGAGCCCCCGACGGGAGCGGAAGGGATGAGGCAATCTTTGGACCAGTTGAGCCTTCCAAAGGTGGGAAAGGACCTGGTGGAGGGGCTGGGGGCCCCGATTGAATTGGAGGAGATTGTCAAGGGTATAGAGGGCATGCAATCGGGTAAAGTCCCAGGGCTGGACGGTTACCAGGTAGAATTCTATAAGAAATTTTCGGAAATATTGAGCCCACTCCTGATGCGGACCTTCAATGAGGCTAGGGAGAAAGGAACCCTCCCCCGCAACAATGTCACAGGCTTTGATCTCACTCATTCTTAAACGAGGGAAGGACCCGGAACATTGCGGGTCATACAGGCCGATTTCGCTTTTAACCTTGGATGCCAAATTGCTTGCTAAGGTTCTGGCCACAAGAATTGAGATTGCGTCCAGGGGTGATAGAGGAAGACCAGACTGTATTTGTTAAAGGCAGACAATTCAATACCAATGTCTGGACACTTTTGAATATTACTATGATGCCCTCAGAGGGAGGGGAGGCAGAGGTGGTAACAGCGATGGACGCAGAGAAAGCCTTTGACCGGGTGGAGTGGGAGTACCTGTGGGAAACCCTGGGGAGGTTCGAGTTTGGTGAGGGCTTTATTGGCTGGGTTAAATTCCTGTACCAGGCACCTGTAGCAAGTGTATGTACAAACCGGCTGAGGTCGGGGTACTTCGGGCTTCAGCGGGGAACGAGGCAGGGGTGTCCCCTCTCCCCGTTATTATTTGCCCTAACTATAGAACCGCTAGCTATGGTGCTGAGAGCCTCGAGGAACTGGCAGGGACTGCTTCGGGGTTGGGGGGGGGGGGGGGGGGGGGGGAGGGGGGGGGGGGGGGTGCGTAGAACATTGGGTCTCATTATAAGCGGATGATTTGCTCCTGTACATTTCGGACCCTGTGGAAGGGATGGGGGAGGTTCTGCGGATCCTGAGGGATTTTGGTAGTTTTTCAGGGTACAAACTGAACATGGGAAAGAGCGAGTTGTTTGTGATCCAGGCCAAGGGGCAGGAGGAGAGACTGAAAGAACTGCCACTCAGGAAGGTAGAGAAAAGTTTTCGTTACCTGGGTATACAGGTGGCCAGGAAATGGGATGCCCTGCACAGGCTCAACCTGACCCGGTTGGTGGAGCAAATGGAAGGGGACTTTAAAAGGTGGGACATGCTCCCGCTGTCACTGGCAGGGAGGGTGCAGACAGTGAAAATGACTGTCCTCCCCAGATTTTTGTTTGTCTTTCAGTGCCTCCCCATCTTCATCCCTAAGGCCTTTTTAAAGCGGGTGAGTAGGATCATTGTGGCTTTGTGTGGGCGAATAAGATCCTGCGAGTAAGGAGATCGCTGTTGGAGCTCAGTCTGGGGGGGGGGGGGGGTTCAGTTGGCGCTGCCGAACTTTCGCTACTATTACTGGGCGGCCAATAGCCAATATAGCTATGATTAGGAAGTGGGCGGTGTGGGGTGGGGGGGGCGGCGTGGGAGCAGCTGGAGGCGGCGTCATGTAAAGGTACTAGTCTGGGAACTTTGATAATGGCTCCTTTGCCGTTCTCGCCGACCCATTACTCCACAAGTCCGGTGGTGGTGGTGACACTGCGGATCTGGGGACAGTGGAGGAGGTACAAGAAGGTGGAGGGAGCGTCGGTCTGGACCCTGAGATGCAACAATTACAGGTTTGTCCCGGTTATGATGGCTGTTGGATTCCAGAGCAGAGGGCAGGCATCAGAAGGATGGGAGATCTGTTCATAGACGGAAGCTTTCCCAGTTTGAAGGCGTTAGAGGACAAATTTAATCTGCCGCCAGGAAACGCCTTTAAATATCTGCAAGTACGAGCCTTCCTGAAAAAACAGGTAGTGGCCTTTCCGACGCTGCCGCCACTGAGGATACAGGACAGGGTGGTCTCCGGCACCTGGGTGAGGGAGGGGCGTTGGATATCTACCAGGAACTACAGGAGGCGGGGGAATCCCCGGTGGAGGAGCTCAAGGGCAAGTGGGAGGAGGAGCTAGGTGAGGAGTTGGAAGTGGGTCTGTGGGCAGAGGTCCTGGGCAGAGTTAATTCCTCCTCATCATGTGCCAGGCTCAGCCTAATTCAATTTAAGGTGATCCACCGGGCACACATGACGGCAGCGAGAATGAGCAAGTATTTTGGGGTAGAAGACAGTTGTATGAGGTTCAAGGGCAGCCCTGCAAACCATGTCCACATGTTTTGGGCATGCCCGGAGCTTAGAGAGTTCTGGCAAGGGTTCACGAGGGCAATGTCCAAGATGCTTAACACACGGGTGGTGCCGAGTCCAGAGATAGTGATCTTTGGAGTGTCAGAAGACCCGGGAGTTCAGGGGGCGAAAGAGGCCGACGTCCTGGCCTTTGCCTCCCTAGTAGCCCAGAGTCGGATTTTATTGATGTGGAGGGACTCGAAGTCCCCGAGTGTAGAGACTTGGGTTACCGACATGGCCTCGAGAAAATAAAGTTTGCCTTAAGAGGGTCTACGCTCAGGTTCTCTCGGAGGTGGCAGCTGTTCGTCAACTTTCTCGGGGAAAATTAAAATGTCAACAGCAGCAATCCACAGTGGGTGGCCGGGGGGTGGAGGGGGGGGGGGGGGGGGGGGGGGGCGGTGGTGAGTGCTTCATTGGGATGGTGTGGGAAGACTGGGTCGCGTGGGGTACTGTCTATTTAATTGTTATTGTATATTCTCTTTTTGGACTATGTTAATGTTCACTCTAGTTTGTTTTGTTATTATAATTACGACTGTTTTATTATGAAAAATTCTGCAATACCTCAATAAAAATACTTGTTAAAAACAAGGGGCAATTTAGCCTGGCCAATCCCCCTAGCCTGCACGTCTTTGGGTTGTGGGGGTGAAACCCACGCAGACACGGGGAGAACGTGCAAACTCCACACGGACAGTGACCCAGAGCCGGGATCGAACCTGGGACCTCAGCGCCGTGAGGCAGCTGTGCTAACCACTGTGCCACCGTGCTGCCCTCAGCCTGACATTTTTAAAGAGCCAATTGGCTCATTCATGCCTTGCAGGGGAGAGAGAGCTGGCTTCCCTTATCCCGTCTGGGCCTACGCTTCACCCGAGCCACAATCAATGCTCTCTCTCAAATGTGCGAGCTAGGCCACTCAGCCGTAATCAATTGCAGAAGAAAGATAATCACCTTGGCAGGGAGGGAGGAAATGGCTTGCTCACATTGAATTATTGAACCTTTAAACACAAAACGAGGCCATTTGGCCTGTTGTGCCTATGTTGAGTTTGAAAGAGCTGTCCAATTAGCCCGTCTTTCTTGCTCTCTCCCCAGGTTTTCCCTTCAAGACGAAAAGTTTGCATTTCTTTATCGCCTTTATTGACCACTGGACATCCCAAGGCACTTTACATCCAATTACCTTTTTTTTTTAAAGAGTAACAAGTTGCTCTAATGTAGGAAAGTATTTAAAAATATATTTTCAAGCATTTATCCAACTCGCTTTTGAAAGTTCCTCTTGAACCTGCTACCATTGCCCTTTCCAGCGATGTGTCCCAGAGAACAACAACTCGCTGTTGAAGAAACAAATGTTTATCCTCATCTCTCTCATGGACTCTATTGCCCGAGAAAAAGCGACAAAGATTTGCCAGCAGATACTCTACGGACAAGCTCGAGAACTCCCTTTGACACACACCCAGTTTGTTTACTTGCAGCCTCTGACCTCTTGGACTCCTGTCAATCATAGACTCAGAATCCAGGGTCAAAGAGGAGAGGTCAGCCGCTATAGAACAGAACACACGTGTTGCTCAACCTAACTTAAATGTCATAATCGAGGTAGTTATTTTATCCTTCCCCAAATCTATACGGGGCTTCATCAACCCTCTTCAACTGAGGCTTTGGAAAGGAAAGTATGCACCACGAGGTTACAAAGAACATTCAGGAGAATTTACAGGAGATGCTTAAAAGCACTTTGCATTTCTGAGGAGACTATGTAAGGACATGAGGAAGAAATGAATAGAAGGTTACGCTAATAGGGTGAGATGAACAGGAGTGGCAGAGAGCTGCGTTGGGCATAAACGCTGGCATGGAATGGCCTGTTTCGATGCTGTACATTTAATGTCATTCTGTGTCCACTGGGGAGATCATTAAAATCCCTGCAGTGCAGAAGGAGGCCAGTCAGCCCACCGAGACTGCACCAACCTTCCAAAGGAGCACCCCACCCAGGCCCACGCCCCCCCTCTATCCCCATAACCCCACCGTACCAATTGAGCACAGCCAATACACCTGCTTCACAGCTCCAGGGACCCGGGTTTGATTCCGGCTTGGGTCACTGTCTGTGCAGAGTCTGCACATTCTTCCTGTGTCTGTGTTGGTTTCTTCCGAGTGCTCCGGTTTCCTCCCACAAGTCCCGAAAGACGTGCTTATTAGGGGAATTGGACATTCTGAATTCTCCCTCTGTGTACCCGAACAGGCGACGGAGTGTGGTGACTAGGGGCTTTTCACAGTAACTTCATTGCAGTGTTACTGTAAGCCTACTTGTGACAATAATAAAGATTATTATTCTGGCCTCCTGGAATTTATGATTCTATGATGTAACTTCAAGTCTCGTCCAAAGACTGGTTTAGCTCACTCGGCTAAATCGCTAGCTTTTAAAGCAGACCAAGTAGGCCAGCAGCACGGTTCGATTTCCGTACCAGCCTCCCCGGACAGGCGCCGGAATGTGGCGACTAGGGGCTTTTCACAGTAACTTCATTGAAGCCTACTCGTGACAATAAGCGATTTTCATTTTCAATATGGGACACCCTGGTGAAAAGCGAGTGTGTGTTTCCTTCCGCAAGATTTGAATAGTTTGGCATGTTAATGCTTCGATAATCCCAACTGAAAATAAATCACACCTTCTGTCACCTCGGTTAAATGCAGAGAGATAATGGTGCAGTGGTAATGCCACTGGGTTGGTAATCCACCGGTCTCGGCGAATGCTTTGGGGACACGGGTTCAAATCCCATCAGAGCAGCTGGTGGAATTTACATTCCATTAAAATAAAATCTGGAATTGAAAGTTGGACTTGGTGATGGTGACTCTGAAACTATCATCGATTGTTGTAGAAACCCATGTGGTTCACTAATGCCCATTAGGTAAGGAAATCTGCCATCCTTGCCTGGTCTGTACTCCTGTAACTGTTCTCTGAATGGCCCAGCTAAGCAATTAGACACAAATGCTGACTGTTAGAGCTACGCCCCTATCCCGTGAAAGGATTAAAGAAGGAAAAAAATCTCCAATCCTCACTGAAAGATTTCATCCATGGGGATTGTGCTGGCTTCTGAAGGATTGCTCTCTGACCCTAACCTCCTCCTGATTATGTTTACGGTGGCGCAGTGGTTAGCACTGCTGCTCACAGCACCAGGGACCCGGGTTCGATTCCAGCTTTGGGTGACTGCTGCGTGGAGTTTGCACATTCTCCCCGTGTCTGCGTGGGTTTCCTCCGGGTGCTCCGGTTTCCTCCCACAGTCCAAAGACGTGCACGTTAGATGGATTGGCCATGATAAATTGCCCTTAGCATACAAAATGATTGGGTGGGGTTACTGGGCTGCGGGGGTAGGGTGGAGGTGTGGGCTTGGGTGGGGTGCACTTTCCAAGGGCCGGTGCAAACCTGATGGGCTGAATGGCCTCCTTCTCCACTGTAAAATCCACGATTCTGTGATTTTGCCAATGGTGCATGCGCCGGGCTCTTCGAGCGAGCCATCCAATGACTCCCACTCCCCCCTCACTCTTTCTTCATAACCCTGCAAGCTTTTTATCCAATTCCTTTTTGAATGTTGAATCTGCTTCCATCAACGTTTCAGGCAGCGCGTTCTAGACTCCAACGACTCGCTGACAGTAAATTGTTTCTTCGTGTCACTTCCTGTTAACCTTGCCCGTTAACGTAAACATGAGTCATCTGGTTACCGATCCTCGGCCAATGGAAACAGTCTCTCCTCATTCACGCCTTCAAATCCCCTTCGGAATTCTGAACCTGTCTCCCAAATCTGCCCTCCGCCTTTCCCACTCCGAGGCGAACAGTCCCAGCTACCCAATCCCACCGAATAGAAGCCGCTCGTCTCTGCTGCCATTCTGGTGAATCCCTCCGGCATTGATCACGCCTGAAGAACAAGTGATTTTTGAAAGCTTTCTGCTCGATTCCCTCAGCATGGTGAATCAATCGATGGCAGGGTCTGAGGGTCAGATGATTGTAATATGGCCTCTCAATGTTTCCCCTCTCCTTCAGAGTGCCGGCTGCATCAAAGTGGGGTCAATCACTCACCTCCTGGTCACAAAGGTTTCAGGTTCAACCCCCAACTGCAGAGGCCTGGGCGCATACAACCCGCTGAAGGTCCCACCGCAGCACTGGGAAAGTGCTACACTGTCAGAGGCATCGTGCAGGATTCTCACAAGTCATTCACGCTATGGGGAGGACAGTTCTTACGGTCCCACCAAGAGCTCACTGCTGGCATGGGCGTGGGCTCAACAGGAAAAGCCACTGACAATGACAGGACTGGAAGATTTTCCTCCTGCCGCTGCAGAACACCCTGTTTTTTGGAGGGGGGGGAGGGGGGGTGGGGGAAGAATACCCCACGTCCTTTTTCAGGTGAAGGCATTAACCTCTCAGCTGGATACAAAAGATCCATGACTTGCCAATTTTAAAAGAACAAAGAAAAGTGCAGCACAGGAACAGGCCCTTCGGCCCTCCAAGCCTGCGCCGACCATGCTGCCTGTCTGAACTAAAATCTTCTACACTTCCTGGGTCCCTCTATTCCCATCCTAGATATAGAACAGTACAGAACAGGCCCTTCGGCCCTCGATGTTGTGCCGAGCAATGATCACCCTACTTAAACCCACGTAACCCGTATCCCAACAATCCCCCCATTAACCTTACACTACGGGCAATTTAGAATGGCCAATCCACCTAACCCGCACATCTTTGGACTGTGGGAGGAAACCGGAGCACCCGGAGGAAACCCACGCACACACAGGGAGGACGTGCAGACTCCACACAGACAGTGACCCAGCCGGGAATCGAACCTGGGACCCTGGAGCTGTGAAGCATTGATGCTAACCACCATGCTACCGTGAGGCCCCTGTTCGTGTATTTGTCAAGATGCCCCTTAAACGTCACTGTCCTCCCTGCTTCCACGGCTAATATTTTGAACAAACGAATCAGGAGCAGGAGGAGGCCATGATTGATTGGCGGAGCAGACTCGATGGGCCGAGTGGCCTAATTCTGCTCCTATATCTTACAGCCTTATGGCCCCTGCCCCGCCATTCAATAAGATCATGGCTGATCCGATTGTAACCTCAGCCCCACACTCCTGCCCACCCAGCGTGTTGTATGCGCCCAGGCCTCTGCAGTTGGGGGTTGAACCCCGAATTGTTTCTATCTAGCTCTTCCTTAGAAATTTTCAAAGACTCTGCGTCCACTGCCTTTTGAGGGAGAAAGTCCCAGAGTCTCACCAATTTGGAAGAGAAAAATGTTTTTCCTCATCCCAGTCTTAAATGGGTGACCCCTTATTTTCGAACGGTGCCCAATAATTCTAGGCAACATCATTGTTATATCCACCATCAGCGCCGGCCCTAGGGTTGCAGGCGCCCCGGGCAAGCTGAACTTCGGCGCCCTTCGGGGGGGGGGGGGGGGGGGGGGGGGGGGTAGGGGGCGGGGCCGGGGGGGGGGGGGGGTAGGGGCGGCGGGGGGGTAGGGGGGAGGGTGGGGGGGGGGGGGGGGGGGGGGGGTAGGGGGGGCGGGGTGGGCTGGGGCGGGGCCGAGGGGGGGTGGGGCCGAGGGGGGCCGAGGCGGGGGGGGGGGGGGGCCGAGCCCGAGGCGGGGGGGGGGGGGGCCGAGCCGAGGCGGGGGGGGGCCGAGCCCGAGGCGGGGGGGGGCCGAGCCCGAGGCGGGGGGGGGGCCGAGGCCGAGGCGGGGGGGGGGGGCCGAGCCCGAGGCGGGGGGGGGGGCCGAGCCCGAGGCGGGGGGGGGGGGCCGAGCCCGAAGCGGGGGGGGGGGGCCGAGCCCGAAGCAGGGGGGGGGGGGGGCGGCCGAGCCCGAGGCGGGGGGGGGGGCGGCGGGGCCCGAGGCGGGGGGGGGGGCCGAGGCGGAGGCGGGGTGGGTGGGGCCGAGGCGGGGTGAGCGGGGCCGAGGCGGGGTGGGCGGGGCCGAGGCGAGGGGGCGTGCCCGAGGCGCGGGAGGGGGCCGCCCTGGGGGAGGGCGGCCACCGCGCATGCGCATTTGGCACCGCCCCAACTGCGCATGCGCGGGACCCGAGTCTCTGGCGCCCCCTAGCACATGGCGCCCCGGGCGACTGCCCGAGTTGCCGGTGCCTTGGGCCGGCCCTGTCCACCATGTCAAGACCCTCAGGATCTTAAACATTTCCATCAAGTCACCTGTTCTAAACTCCAGTGGATGCAAACCCTAACTCCTCAACCTTTCCCCGTAATACAACCCGCCCAATCCTGGTATTTACTCCAGTGAACCTTCTCCGAACCGGACAGCAGCAGGGGAATTCCACATACTGCCTTGGTCTAATATTATCCTTCAGTCGATATCATTGAATAGCCTCCTTCTGCACTGTAAATTCTACAATAAACACATTTTTTTGATCATCATTACATTGCTATTTGTGGGATCTTCCTGTGTGTAAATTTCCTTACTGCTTTTCCTGCCTCGCAGCAACAATTCCACTTCAAAAGTGCTTCACTTGCTCTGATTGGCTTCCCAAAGCTTCGAAAGGTGCTACAAAAATGCAAGTTCTCTCTCTCCTCTTCTGGAGGAGGTGGGGGTGGAGCTAATCCATCCCCTCAGACCCCAAGCAAGTTCCCATTCCCGGTGTGTCAGCCCAGACAGCGTGCATTGGCGAAGTTGGAGGAGTCAGCACAGCCAATCCCGGTGCCCACATACGTGTTTCCCATGAGCGTGTGTTCCCAAGGCTCACTCCTGAGCCCCCTCTGGAGGCTCGAGGTCCTGAGGTCAACCGTACCAGCTCCATGCCTGTCTGAGGCCGAGGTAAACCAGAACAACAACTTGCATTTGTGTAACACCTCTAACACAGTAAGACCTCCCAAAGCATTCCACAGCAGCATGAGAGGCGTAGACAACAAAGTAGATAGTGGGTCAGATGGCCAAGGGCTTGCTGAAGGAGGTGGGTCTCAAAGAGCATCTTAAATGAGGGAGGTGAGGTCGAGAGGTGCTGAGGTTTAGAGATTCCAGAGCTTGGGGCCCAATAACTGAAGGTCCAGCCAGCTCAGGGACATAGGTAATCAGGGACGCACGAGAGGCCAAACTTAGAGGAGATTAGATATCTCAAGAGGGTTCTGGATCTCGAGGAGATCAGAGAGATAGGGAGAGGCAGGGCCCTGGAGGCATTTGAAAACAAGGTTGGCAAGGTTCAAGTTAAAGCATCACTTAACTGGCAGCCAGTGTAGATCAGTGAGCACAGCAGGTGATGGATGGCCCTCTGTTAACAAAGAACAAAGAACAAAGAAAAGTACAGCACAGGAACAGGCCCTTCGGCCCTCCAAGCCTGTGCCGACCATGTTGCCCGTCTAAACTAAAATCTTCTGCACTTCCGGGGTCCGTATCCCTCTATTCCCATCCTATTCGTGTATTTGTCAAGATGCCCCTTAAACGTCACTATCGTCCCTGCTTCCATGGCTAATATTTTGAACATACGAATTAGGAGCAGGAGGAGAACATGATTGACTGGTGGAGCAGACTCGATGGGCCGAGTGGCCTAATTCTGCTCCTATATCTTACAGCGAGTTCCAGGTACCCACTACCCTCCATGTAAAAAACATGCCTCGTACATCTCCTCTAAACCTTGCCCCTCGCACCTTAAACCTATGCCCCCTAGTAATTGACCCCTCTACCCTGGGAAAAAGCCTCTGACGATCCACTCTGTCTATGCCTCTCATTATTTTGTAGACCTCTATCAGGTCGCCCCTCAACCTCCATCGTTCCAGTGAGAACAAACCAAGTTTATTCAACCTCTCCTCACAGCGAATGCCCTCCATACCAGGAGCATCCTGATAAATCTCTTCTGCACACTCTCTGAGCCTCCACATCCTTCTGGTAGTGTGGCGACCAGAATTGAACACTATACTCCAAGTGTGGTCTCTACAGCTGCAATATGACTTGCCAATTTTTATACTCAATGCCCCGGCCAATGAAGGCAAGCATGCCGTATGCCTTCTTGACTACCTTCCCACCTGTGTTGCCTCTTTCCGTGACCTGTGGACCTGTACACCTAGATCTCTCTGACTTTCAATACTCTTGAGGGTTCTACCATTCACTGTATATTCCTGACCTGCATTAGACCTTCCAAAATGCATTACCTCACATTTGTCCGGATTAAACTCCATCTGCCATCTCTCCGCACAAGTCTCCAAACGATCTAAATCCTGCTGTATCCTCTGACAGTCCTCATCGCTATCCGAAACCACCAAACTTTGTGTCATCTGCAAACTTGCTAATCAGACCAGTTACATTTTCCTCCAAATCATTTAGATATATTACGAACAGCAAAGGTCCCAACACTGATCCCTGCGGAACATCATTAGTCACAGCCCTCCAATTAGAAAAGCACCCTTCCATTGCTACTCTCTGCCTTCTATAACCTAGTAAGAAGTCTTACAACACCAGGTTAAAGTCCAACAGGTTTGTTTCAAACACGAGCTTTCGGAGCACGGCTCCTTCTTCAGTCTATAACCTAGCCAGTTCTGTATCCATCTTTCCAGCTCACCTCTGATCCCGTGTGACTTCACCTTTTGTACCAGTCTGCCACGAGGGACCTTGTCAAAGGCCTTACTGAAGTCCATCTCGACAACATTCGCTGCCCTACCTGCATCCATCATCTTTGTGACCTCCTCGAAAAACTCTATCAAGTTAGTAAGACACGACCTTCCCATCACAAAACCATGCTGCCTTTCGCTAATACGTCCATTTGCTTCCAAATGGGAGTCGATCCTGTCTCGAAGAATTAGAAATGTCTGTCCAGGTATGGGTTGCAGAGGTTTGGATGAGCTGAGGTCTATGGAAGGTGTAAGGTGACAGGCTGACCAGGGAATTGCAGTGGAACAGTCAGGTCTGGAGGCCACAATGACAAGTATGAGGGATTCAACAGCAAATGAACTGAAGTAGGGGTGAAGGTTGGCAATGATCCTGGGGTGAAAGCTGGCGGTATCTGGGATGCAGGGGTTAAATAGGAGGGTTAGTTCAGTTAGTCAAGCATTGACTAGGCGTTAAACTCAGGTCTCCCTGTTGGGGATAGGGCAGGGTATTCTTTTTACTAATCTTTTTTAAAAAATTTAGAATGCCCAATTCATTTTTTCCAATTGAGGGACAATTTAACGTGGCCAATCCACCTAGCCTGCACATCTTTGGGTTGTGGAGGCGAAACCCACGCAAACTTTTTAAAATAATCTTTATTGTCACAAGTAGGCTTACATTAACACTGTAATGAAGTTACTGTGAAAAGCCCCTAGTCGCCACATTCCGGCGCCTGTTCGGGTACACTGAGGGAGAATTCAGAATGTCCAAATTACCTAACAGCATGTCTATCGGGACTTGTGGGAGGAAACCGGAGCACCCGGAGGAAACCCACACAGACGGGGAGAACGTGCAGACTCCGCACAGAGAGTGACCCAAGCCGGGAATCGAACCTGGGACCCGGGAGCTGTAAATCGACAGTGCTAACCACTGTGCCACCCATTTAAATGCTGAGCTGTCGAAATCATCTGGAAGAAGCTGATACGTCTGAAAGCTATCACAGGACAAAGTAATCCGCTAATAATCCCAGCGTCTGAGACTGAGTGATATCTTTCACCCGCCCGCTGAGCTCCAGACACAGGAGTAATGGTGAGAATGTTACATGACACTGCGCAACCACATGGTGCTGAGGCTGGGACCCCAGTAGCTGTGTGATCTACCCCTGAAGGAAATTGACGTGCTCCGCGACAGTGTTCCCTCCGGAAACCAATCAGAGTTACGAATGATCTCATGCAGCAGCGATCCCAGCCCCCACCCCTCCTCCAGTAGGTCACTGAATAGAGTCAGCCCTGTCTCACTGGGTGACACTCCCAGCCGGAAAGGCTGCGGGTTCAAATCCCACGCCAGAGAGGTGAACCATAATCTGGCTGACGTTTTCCAGTGCTGTAGTCTTTCAGTTGAATGTAAAAGATCCCATGGTACCGTCTCAATGGGAGCTCCCACAGCGTTCTGTCAACAACTTGTATCTTTAGATAGTGTCTGTAATATCCCCCACGGCACCCACAGGGTCCCATAACATAATGAGACATCCCAAAGTACTTCACAGCAACATTATAGAACAAAGCAGAATTCCTGAGCCACATGTAGTGTGCAGTAGAAGAATTTAGAATTTTTACAGTGCAGAAGGAGGCCATTCGGCCCATCGAGTTCTGCACCGGCCCTTGGAAAGAGCATCCTACCTAAGCCCACAGCTCCACCCCATAACCCAGCAACCCCACCTAACTTTTCGACACTAAGGGGCAATTTAGCCTGACCAATCCACCTAACCTGCACATCTTTGGACTGTTGGAGGAAACCGGAGCCCCCGGAGGAAACCCACCAACACACGGGGAGAGCGTGCAGACTCCACACAGACAGTGACCCAGAGGGGAATCGAACCCGCAACCCTGGCGCTGTGAGGCAACAGTGCTAACCATTGTGCCACAATTTGCGCCGGCGCGTTTGACGTCAGAGTCCCACCGGCGCCGTTCACCCCGGTCGCTGCCGACGGGAACTCTGCGCAAACGGTCAAGGGGCGGCCTGCGGCCGGGGGGGGGGGGGGGGGGGGGGGGGGGGGGGCTCCTTCACCGGGGGGGGGGCCTCCGATGGGGTCCGGCCCGCGATTGGGGCCCACCAATCGGTGGGCCAGCCTCTCTCCCCTCCGGGCCTACTTTCTGGCGTGAACGGTCCCTGAACCCCGACGCCATGTTGAGTTGGGGCTGGCGTGCTAAAGAAGTCCCCCGCGCATGTGCGGGTTGGCACGACCCAACTGCGCATGTGCGGGTTGGCACAGCCCAACTGCGCATGTGCGGGTTGGCACGACCCAACTGCGCATGCGCGGGTTGGCACGACCCAATTGCACATGCGCGGGTTGGCACGGCCCAACTGCGCATGCGCGGGTTGGTGCGCCGCCCATTTGACGCCGGGAAAGGAGGCTGGAGCGGCATGAACTGCTCCAGCGCCGTGCTGGCCCCCAATGGGTCGTACCCGGGCCCGGTTCACGCCGTTGTGAAACGCGACGGCGTTCACGACGACGCGAACACGTGGGCTCCATATTGGAGAATCGCCCCCAGGGAGGGGGCGAGGAAATGGAGGGATTTGAAAACAAAGATGAGGATTTTAAGAACATGCTGTTAATTAACCAGGAATCTGTGCAGCTCAGCGGGCTGAGGGGTGACAGGAGAATGGAATTCGGTGCAATTTAAGAGGTGGGCAGGAGAGTTTCAGCCGGCCGCAGCTTTTGGAGTCTAATTTGGTAGAAGAGCCAATATTCCATTGGAATAGTCAAGTCCGCAGGTGAATGAGGGCAGGACTGGGGTGAAGGTGGGAGATGTTACCGGGGCGGAAAGAGGCGGTGTCAGTGATGGCACAAATACGAGGTCGCAAGTTCATCTCGAGGTCGTATGTGACACCAAGGTTGCGAATAGACTCAAGCACCGTCACAGAAACGCCGCTCTAAGGGCTCCCATAGAATTACCATAGAATTGACAGTGCAGAAGTAGGCCATTCAGCCCATCGAGTCTGCACCAGCCCTTGGAAAGAGCACCCTACTTAAGCCTCACACCTCCACCCTATCCTCCTTTATCCCCGTAACCCCACCTAACCTTTTTTGCCCAAGGGCAATTTAGCATGGCCAATCCACCTAACCTGCACATTTTAACTGTGGGAGGAAACCGGAGCACCCAGAGGAAACTCACGCAGACACGGGGAGAACGTGCAGACTCCACACAGACAGTGACCCAAGCCGGGAATCGAACCTGGGACCCTGGAGCCGTGAAGCAGCTGTGCTAACCACTGTGCTACCGTGCTGCACATTAGGCTAAACAGTTGGCTTGTAATGCAGGACAATGCCAGCAGCGTGGGTTCAATTCTCGTACCAGCCTCCCCAAACAGGTGTCGGAATGTGGCGACTAGGGGCTTTTCACAGTAGCTTCATTGAAGCCTACTCGTGACAATAAGCGATTATTATTATTATTATTAAAAAGAAACAAGTCAGCTGGGTATTATCGCAGTGTGCTTGTGGGAGTTAGCTGTGCACAAATTGACTGCTGCACTTTCTACATTATAACAGTGACTACACTTCAAATTTATTGGGACAGGGGCAATGGAGCGTTACACTTGTCAGAGCGCTGACCAAATATGAGAGTCGTGATGATTGATGAAAGGAAAATCGGTCAAGGCTCCCACTCTCAATTGCCATCTGGAATGTGAGTGCATTTGGGTATCAGTGAACGGGCGTTGGGGGGGGGGGGGGGGGGGGGGGTGGGGGGGGGGGGGGGGGCTCTGTCTGATTTACGCTCGCTGGGGTCAATGTCCACTTGTATCAGCTGTACAGCCTCACTGCCCCACTTGCACTGACAAAGGGATGCACCATTTTGAAAGAGGGCAACATGGTAGCACAAGTGGCTAGCAATGTGACTTCACAGCGCCAGGGTCCCAGGTTCGATTCCCGGCTTGGGTCACTGTCTGTGCGGAGTCTGCACGTTCTCCCCGTGTCTGCGTGGGTTTCCTCCGGGTGCTCCGGTTTCCTCCCACAGTCCAAAGATGTGCAGGTTAGGTGGATTGGCCATGATAAATTGCCCTTAGGGCTGTTTAGCACAAAGCTAAATCGCTGGCTTTGAAAGCAGACCAAGCAGGCCAGCAGCACGGTTCGATTCCCGTAACAGCCTCCCTGAACAGGCGCCGGAATGTGGCGACTAGGGGCTTTTCACAGTAACTTCATTTGAAGCCTACTCGTGACAATAAGCGATTTTCATTTTGGGGCTGGTTTTAGCTCACTGGGCTAAATCGCTGGCTTTTAAAGCAGACCAAGCAGGCCAGCAGCACGGTTCGATTCCCGTACCAGCCTCCCCGGACAGGCGCCGGAATGTGGCGACTAGGGGCTTTTCACAGTAACTTCATTGAAGCCTACTCGTGACAATAAGCGATTTTCATTTCATTTCATTTCATTTCATTTCAAACAAAAAGGTTAGAAGGGGTTAATGAGTTACGGGGATAGGGTGGAAGTGAGGGCTTAAGTGGGTTGGTGCAGACTCGATGGGCCGAATGGCCTCCTTCTGCACTGTATGTTCTATGTACCTTGCTGTTGCCAACCCTCCAGGATTGATCTCCGGGTCTTGCTTTGAGCAAAACCCAGGATAAAAAAAATAAACCCCCATTGACAAAGTAAAGAACATTGTGGAGATTTTTTTCCATCATCTTTGAACAGTATAATTTGTTAGTTGTAAATATTGGAAGTGGCAAAATTAAAAGTCTTTCGCGCTGCCAGCCAAGAATAATCCAATTAACAGCGAAACACAGAAAACAGAAGCAGGAGGAGATTGTTGGCTTTCGGGTCTGCTCCGCCATTCATCATGATCAACGCTGATCATCCTACTCATCTTTCTGCTCATCTCTGTCCTAAATGGTCTACCCCGTATCCTCAGACTGTGACCCCTGGTTCTGGACACACCCACCATCGGGAACATCCTTCCTGCATCTACTCTGTCCAGTCCTGTTAGAATTTTAGAGGTTTCTATGAGATCCCCCCTCATTCTCCTAAACTTTAGCGAGTATAATCCTAACTAATTACATCATACGTCAGTCCCGCCACCCCAGGAATCAGTCTGGGAAACCTTCACTGCACTCCCTCCAGAGCAAGAACATCCTTCCTCAGATAAGGAGACCAAAACTGCCCACAAGACTCCAGGTGTGGCCTCACTAAGGCCCTGTATAATTGCAGTAACACATTCCCTGCTCCTGAACTCAAATCCTCTTGCAATGAAGGCCAACATACCATTTGCCTTCTTTACCGCCTGCTGCACCTGCTTGCCTTCAGTGACTGATGCACGAGGACACCCAGGTCCCGCTGCACATTCCCCTCTCTCAATCTGAAGCCATTCAGATAACAATCTGCCTTCCTGTTTTTGCAACCAAAGTGGATACACTCACATTTATCCAAATTACACAGCATCTGCCATTCATTTGCCCACTCACTCCACTTGTTCAAATCCCGCTGAAGGATCTCTGTATCCTCCTCACAGCTCACCCTCTCACCCAACTTTGTGTCACATGCAAATCTGGAGACATTACATTTAGTTTCCTCATCTAATTCATTAATATATATCGTGAATAGCTGTAGGTGCTGGGACCGATCTCTGCCCTATTCTTTGTTTTCTGTCTGTGAACCAGTTTTCTATCCATCTCTTTATAATACCCCCAATCCTGTGCGCTTTAATTTTACACTCTAATCTCTTATGTGGGAGCTTGTAGAAAGCCTTCTGAAAGTCCAAATATACCACATCCACTGCTCCCCCCCCCCCCCCCCCCCGCCCCCCTCATCAACACTAGTAGTTACATCCTCGAAGAATTCCAGGAGATTTGTCAAGCAAAATTTCCTTTTTGTAAATCCATGGATAAATCAATTAGATAACAAAGGGCTTTTGCCTCTTCTCTGATTGGATAATGAAAGACATTGCTGTCTGGAGGATGGACGAATAGGCAGGCGTTTGGGGGCAGGAATTTTAGCGACAGGAGATCGATCATGTGATGAAACATGTGACATGTCCAAGCAGAGGTGGCACTGTAGCTCATTTGGCGGCATTGTAGCGCAGTGGTTAGCACATTTGCAAGTTCTCCCTGTGTCTGCGTTGGTTTCCTCCGAGTGCTCCGGTTTCCTCCCGTCAGGTGGATTGGCTTTGCTAAATTGTCCTTAGTGTCCCAAAAAAATGGTTAGGTGAGGTTACTGGGATAGGGTGGAGGTGTGGGCTTAGGTTGGGTGCTCTTTCCAAGGGCCGGTGCAGGCCCGATGGGCCAAATGGCCCCCTTGTAGACTGTAAAATTCTATGATCGGTCAGGTGTCCAAAGCACCTGCCCAACTCCAACCCAATCCCTGTCCAGCTTGGCAGCAGCTCCCAATGACGTTCATGAGGACCTGACTGTAATCTCATGGGGTAAGTGAGCTGGTCATGACAATACTCCACCGACCTGCACTGGCAGCCCAATCAGAGAATGGCCAGGAACATTGACGTAAACCGGTGTATCTCCTGAAGGAGGCCTTTTGGCCCATCGAATCTTAATCAGCTCTTTGCCAGTGAGATAAAATTGTTCCCATTGACCCACACTCTCCCTGTCTCTTTGATCGCTTCATACATTTATCAGTCTCACCCCTCTTTTAAGATACTCCTAAAAACATATCTGGTATGTGGTTTGGTGTTTGACAATGCTCCTGCAAAAAGCCTTGGGGTGTCATAAGCTGTTAAAGGTAATACAGGCATGTACATATGTGTATATATGTATACGCTTTTGTAATCTCTTCAAGCATGTTTCTGGAAGGTGTCGATATCCATTCTGTATCGGAACGTGAGGAGCGAGAAAGTTTTCCACATAGGATGGGTGATGTATCCCGTGGACGCTGTTCTGCTGCACATAGAGGGTCGAGGAAATCTCCTTCCCACTGTCACATCGCCAGGAATGTGCTGTTTAAATTCTCCCTTTGTTCCAGGCCTCTGCATCTCTCCGGGGATATGTGTTCAGAGTGTCTGCCGATCAATTAATCACCAGCAAAATAAAAAGCAACAAATTGCACCTTCAGACGGGCTAATTAATTTAGAGAAATCGAGGCAAATAAATATTCAAGGCCACTCGCAAAAAAACAATTACAACAGGACCGCATGCGGGCGAATCATCTGGTGATATCTGATGTGGCAAAATGCTGGCAAGATATTATTCAGCAACAACTTGTATTGATATAGCATCTCTAAGGTAATGAACTACCCCAAAGCATTTCACAGGGACATTACCAACCGCACTCACACACCAGACTACAGCGCGAGCCATCAGGATGGTGTCCTAAAGCTTCATCGAAGAGATTGTTTTGAAGATCAAAGAGAAAAGGGTAGAGAGGTTCGGGTAGTTATTGCCAGAGCTCAGGGCCTTGACAGCTGAAGGCATGGCCACCAGTGGATATCCAAGAGGCCAGAATTAGTGGGCCGCAGAGATCTTGGACTATGCTGGGCCGGAGGAGATTACAGAGATGCAGAGGGTCGAGGCCATGGAGACAACGAGGGTGAAAACATTAAAATCGAGACATTGCTAGCCATGACCCAAAAAAAAGCCTACATAAGCACAGATGCACACACACACTCACACATAGGCAAATGCACACACAAACACACGCGCACACAGCCTAAAATAATAAACACTATTTATTTTTAGAGTACCCAATTAATTGTTTCCAATTAAGGGGCAATTTAGCTTGGCCAATCCACTTGCCCTGCACATCTTTGGGTTGTGGGCACGCAGACACGGGTAGAATGTGCAAACTCCACATGGACAGTGACCCAGAGCCGGGATCGAACTTGGGACCTCGGCGCCGTGAGGCAGCAGGGCTAACCCACTGCTCCACCGTGCTGCCCCTCACACACTGACTCACACACATTCAAACATGCAGACAAACACACAAAAAACAGAGACTCACACACGCTTGCAAACATAACACAAATGCACAACCACACAAAAACACACAAATACATACACTCACTCAAACACACACAGACTCACACACGCAGACTCACACTCACACAAGCACGCACACAACCTCACAAAAAACACAGACTCACGCACACCTTCAAACACCCTCACAAATGCACAAGCACACAAACACACACAAGTACATACACTCACTCAAACACACACTCACAAGCACACACAAACTCTCAGAAAAACACACTCACACACACTTTCACACACACAATTCCGGCCTTGGGTGACTGTGCGGAGTCTGCACGTTTTCCCCATGCCTGCGTGGGTTTCCTCCGGCTGCTTCCGTTTTCTCCCTCAAGTCTAAAGATGTTCAGGTCAGGGGGGTTAGGGGGACAGGGTGGGGGAGTGCACCGAGGCCGGGTGCTCTTTCGGAGGGTCGGTCCAGTCCCGATGGGTCGAATGGCCTCCTCCAACACTATTGGGATTTTATGATATGCGAAAAACATATACACAGCCACACTAACACAAACTACTGCATCTATTGACACTTGCAGACACACAGGTACAAAGTCACACCAGACACAGATGCATGTATACACATAAACACAAACACACAAATGTATACACAGACACATGAATTCATACAGACGCATGCACATGCCGAGCCGAACAGACATAACAGCACATGCATACACACAGGGACACATGCATACACACAGAGACACATGCACGCAAACAGAGGGCCACATACACACAGGGACGCATGCATATACACAGGGACACATGCACGCAAACAGAGGGCCACATACACACAGGAACGCATGCATATACACAGGGACACATACGCACACACACACAGGGACCCATGCATACACACACACACAGGGACCCATGCATACACAGAGACACATGCATACACACCGAGACACATGCACACACTCAGGGACACATGCACGCAAACAGAGGGCCACATACACACAGGGACGCATGCATATACACAGGGACACATACGCACACTCACACAGGGACCCATGCATACACACACACAGGGACCCATGCATACACACAGAGACACATGCATACGCACAGGGACACATACGCACAGGGACACATACGCACAGGGACACATACGCACAGGGACACATACGCACAGGGACACATACGCACAGGGACACATACGCACAGGGACACATACGCACAGGGACACATGCATATACACAGGGGCACACACACACACACAGGGACCCATGCATACACACAGAAACACATGAAAATTTGAAAGCACAGGGGTGCAAGAAACATGGACACAGGCACTGGGACGTATATTCAGAAGCTCAGACAGGCAGACAGGAGTTTGATGCGGCAGGCTGGGAAGCTCAGCTTGTTGCCGCAAACAATCTTTCAAACAAATTTATTCAAAATGCGGAGAAGCAGAGGTGGTAATTGGTATTTGGCGTCCAATGGAGATGTGCTTCTGGAGAGAGTAGAGAAAGCCAAAGGAAACAAAAACACCACGCTGTACAGAAAGGGACAGCACCATAAATCACTGCAGACCGTTTGTGTTTGGAGCAGTCACTCTCGGTGACCTGCTATTGAATATCGCAGGTGCAGAGAAAAGGCAAGCTAGCAACTCGCTTCAATGGTGCGGGAGGAGGGGGGACGTACAAATATCAGGCATTTTGGGTTTGCTGGTGATTCTTTATCCTGGGTTCCTATGGCAACGATACAAAAAACGCACGTTCTCAAAACAAAGCAATTGAAGCTCTCCCCCCTCCCCTCGTCCTGCCAGCCCCCCCCCCCCCTCATCCTGCCAGCCCCCAGCCCCCCCCTCCCCCCTCCCCCCCTCCCCTCACCCCGCCGCCACCCCACCCTGTTGGTGCCAAACTCTCGTGGCTTCTCAGTGGGCAGCCTGGGTACTTAGGCCAGGCAGGCCCAAGGCCACCCCGAAGGTCAGCTGGTTATATGACACCAAGAGGGGCAGTGACCATAAGACGTAGGAGCACAGGTAGGCCACTCGGCCCATCGAGTCTGCTCCGCCATTCAATGGGATCAGTGCACAGATTGCGGCAGCCCAACGCATCACACAAGCTCGCCACCCTCCCATTGGTTCTGGCCACACCTCCCGCTGCCTCAGGAAGGCAGACAGCATTGTCAGAGACCCCTCCCACCCAGGCTTTGCCCTCTTCCAGACCCTTCCATCAGGCAGAATATACAGAAGTCTGAAGACCCGCACATCCGGACATAGGAACAGCTTCTTCCCCACAGCTACTAGACTCCTCAACAACTCCCCCTCGACTGATCTGTTCCCTGTAAGAACACTATTCACGATGCCCTATGCTGCTCTTGTTTGGCCTTGTTCCGCACTGTAACTAATCAGTATTTGTTGATCTGCCATTTGTCAATATACTCTGTCGAATATTTTTTGTCTACTATGTACATACTGTGTACGTTCGCTTGTCCGCAGAAAAATACTTTTCACTGTACTTTGGCACATGTGACAATAAATATCAATATCAATATCAGAGCCAAGTCAGATCCTGCCCTTTCTCAGGCACAGATTGTGAGGGTGCGCACACGCACGTCGAAGGTGTTGCATCGTGGTAGGTGACACCTTTTGGATAAGCCGTCGGAGAGGGCGAAGTCTTCCCACTCAGGTGAAGGTAAAAGATCTCACTACCCCCTCTTTCAAAGAGGTTCACCCCTGCGTCCTGACCAGACCAGATCATGACCGAGCAGCATCACTCAGGCAGATAAGATGGTCATGATCCAATTGCTGTCTGTGGGAGCTTGCTGCGTGTAAATTAATCAGCAATATTCAGAAGGGGCTTGAGAGGGAGGGTTGATAATGAGAGGATGGATCCACTGGTCAAGGAATCTAAAAGAGGCACTTTGCTTTTCCGGCAGGGCAGAGCAAGAGGCCATTTGGCCTTCCGTATCCATGCCGGCTCCTTTGAAAGTGTAACCCAATCCCTCCCATTTCCGCTCCCCCTAAAAATATTTCCTTGTTGATATATATCCAATCAATAATAATATAATAATAATAATCACTTATTGTCACAAGTAGGCTTCAAATGAAGTTATTGTGAAAAGCCCCTAGTCGCCGCATTCCGGCACCTGTTCGGGGAGGCCGGTACGGGAATTGAGCCCGCGCTGCTGGCCTTGTTTTGCATTACAAGCCAGCTATTTAGCCCACTGTACTAAACCAGCACGGTGGTTAGCCCTGCTGCCTCACGGCGCCGAGGACCCGGGTTCGATCCCGGCCCCGGGTCACTGTCCGTGTGGAGTTTGCACATTCTCTCCCTGTCCGTCGGGGCTCACCCCTCACAACCCAAAAAGATGTGCAGGGTAGGCGGATTGGCCACGCTCAATTGCCCCTTAATTGGAAAAGGAAAAGAATTCTGCACTCTAAATTTATTTTAAAAACTAATATACATCCAATTCCCTTTGGAAAGTTTTATTTAACCTGCTTCAGACAGCAGCCTGCAGATCACAACAACTCGCTGCATAAAATAACATTTGCCTCATCACCCCCATCTTTTGCAAATGACCTGAAATCTGTGACCGTCTGGTTACCGATGCGTGTGCCAAGGAAATCATTTCCTCCGATTTACTACAACAAAGCTCCTCATCATTTCAACATTGCCCATCCTCCCCCGGAGATGTGGCTTTGGGTTCCGCTGGGGAGACGCGAGCGGCAGACCCCCGTGGCGGGAACTCTCGGTATCGTGCTGAGGGGGTGCTGCAGGGTCAGCGAGCTGTTTACCGGCTCTGAAAGGGCCCCGAGATTCCTCGCCGGGAGCGGAACCGGCTTCTATTGTTAAACTAACCAGGAAAAGAGAAAGACAGACTCTCCGCACCCTGGTGTCCAAAGCTGCTCTGACACAGGACGGATTAGTCAGAGCCTTTGAACATCCCAGACACCAGGAGTATCGGGTTAAAGGGAGGACAACGAGGCTGGGATTCTTGACAGCAGGTGCAGGCGAAAGTGGAAGAGGGAGAATTATCCCGGCAATTCTGATGTTCCTCCTGTTCAGCTCTCTCTCTCTCTGTAAGGTGGAGCAGTGAAGAGGGTGGAGAGACATTAATGGGAGGGGTGGGTCAGGATTGGGTCATCCAGTGGCGGCAAGGTGGGGCAGTGGGTTAGCACTGCTGCCTCACGGCGCCGAGGACCTGGGTTCGATTCCAGCCCTGGGTCACTGGCCGTGTGGAGTTTGCACATTCTCCCCGTGTCCGCGTGGGTCTCACCCCCACAACCCAAAGATGTAGCTGAATTGGCCATGCTAAATTGCTCCTTAATTGGGGAAAAAAAAAGAATTGGGCACTTCAAACGTCCGAGCAAAATAGGATTGAGACATCCAGGAACCATAGCTTGTGGCTGTATATTAGCTCCCTCTTCTATCCCCCGCACTGCACTAATTTGTAACGGGAGATCTCTCACACTGGAGGAGATTCCGACGTCCGCAAAAACAATAGAGCACCTCCAGCATTGTAAAACTTCCCATGATGCCTCACAGGAGCAGCATGAAACAACACTTGACATCGAGCCACGGGGAGGGATTCCAAAGGCCTTTACTTCGTCAATAAACTTAGTCGAAGAGGAGCTTCAAAGAGCAAATTAAAGTAGAGAGAGAGAGAGAGGGGGAGGTACCGAAAGGTTTAGGGAATTCCAGAGCCTAGGGCCCAAACACCTGATGCCTATTTGCCAATCGTGGAGTGATGGGACTTAAGGATGGTCAAGCGGCCAGAATGAGAGGTGCCCACACATCTGGGTGGAGCTGGAGAAGATGACAGAGGTAGGGGACGGGGAGGGAGACAGCCGATCATTTTAAATTTCAGCTGCCGAGGTAAACCTCACGTTAACCAACCACATCAGAGGGTCGCGGGATCCATGCTGCAAAGCAATTAATTAGATATGGGGAGAAAATGCAAATGATCTCATTAAGAAAAAATACCGTTTTGATTCTTCCCTCAGGGGACAGGGTAATGACAAGCTGAGATCAAAACAAATTTATCAACGAATTTTAACCGAATGAAGCGGAAAGAGTGAGACGCCCTGGCAGCAAAGACGGATTGTTGAAGTATCGGCTTTGCCAACAACAGATCGGGGAACAGGCTCACCTCTCGCACACAGAGGCCAATGGCGTGTTTCGCCATCCATCACCAGCCCGTTAATTTATTCGGGTTTAATTGTTACAGTCTTAATCCCAGGAACCTTCAAGGTGACAGGTGTCATCATTTATACCCAGACCCGCACCATCACGTTCCGCTGGTCGATGCTGCTCATTAACTGTTGTGCTGTGACCCAAGGGAGCAGCGGGAAAGAGGGAAGAGGGGGAAGCCGGAATGACAAAATAAATTTCAGTTAATTCTCTATTTGCTGCTCAGCTAGTCTCTCCGAGCATGAGGCAGCCCACTGAGGAATCAGATACCCAAAATTCTGCTCCTCTGACAGTGCAGCACTCCCTCAGTACTGACCCTCTGACAGTGCAGCATTCCCTCAGTACTGACCCTCTGACAGTGCAGCGCTCCCTCAGTACTGACCCTCTGACAGTGCAGCGCTCCCTCAGTACTGACCCTCTGGCAGTGCGGCACTCCCTCAGTACTGACCCTCTGACAGTGCAGCACTCCCTCAGTACTGACCCTCTGGCAGTGCAGTACTCCCTCAGTACTGACCCTCTGACAGTGCGGCACTCCCTCAGTACTGACCCTCTGACAGTGCGGCACTCCCTCAGTACTGACCCACTGCAGTGCAGTACTCCCTCAGTACTGACCCTCTGACAGTGCGGCACTCCCTCAGTACTGACCCTCTGACAGTGCAGCACTCCCTCAGTACTGACCCACTGCAGTACAGCACTCCCTCAACATTGCGCAGGACGATCAGCTGGGAATTAGTGCTGATTTACCTGGAGTTGAACTGGGACCCCGCGGGAAGCAGGATGTCAGAGTGAATTCCTTTTCTGTTTATCAACAGGGCCTTCGCTAATCTTAGATAGATAGCTTGTCTCACAAAACATCAGACTGAAACTTCCGGCCTTGTGAAACATTTCAAACTCTTGATTTGACCAGAGATTTGGAACCTCATGTCTCAGCACGATTGCCCTGTTCAAACATGAGAAACTGACAGAGAAACTTTAAACTTCCCAGTTTGAAGAGGACTTCCTCCTCCTCCAGGTTACTATCCCTATGTTCCCAATTATATTATGGCCCCTCCACGGAATTGAGCGCTCGATGGAAGCTGCCTGTCCCCAGGAATGAGGAAACTGGAGTGTGTCACTCAGCCCCTCGGCCCTGACCGGCCATTCGACAGGATCAAAGTTGATCTGCACCTTAACTCCACCTCCTTCCCACGATCCTCACCCTCACCACCCTATTTGGCTGCTAAAAAAAATTAATCAATCCCAGATTTCAAATTTCCAATCGACCCCAAGGCTGAGCAGCTGTTTGGGGGAAGAAAGTTTATTAATTAATAAATAACTTTTATTGTCACGGGCAGCACAGTGGCGCAGTGGTTAACACTGTTGCCTCACGGAGCCAAGGTCCCAGGTTCGATCCCGGCTCTGGGTCACTGTCCGTGTGGAGTTTGCACATTCTCCCCGTGTTTGCGTGGGTTTCGCCCCCACAACCCAAAGATGTTTTTATTTTATAAATTTAGAGTACTCAATTCATTTTTTCCAATTAAGGGGCAATTTAGCGTGGCCAATCCACCTACCCTGCACATCATTGGGTTGTGGGGGTGAAACTTACGCAGACACGGGGAGAATGTGCAAACTCCACACGGACAGTGACCCAGAGCCAGGATCGAACCTGGGACGTCAGGCTGACTATTGATGAAGATGGGAGTCCAGGGTTGGGGAGACCACGGACGGGAAAGTGCAGTTAAGGCCAGAGTCAGGTCAACCGTGATATGGGGCAGCACGGTGGCGCAGTGGGTTAGCCTTGCTGCCTCACGGCGCCGAGGTCCCGGGTTCGATCCCGGCTCTGGGTCACTGTCCATGTGGAGTTTGCACATTCTCCCCGTGTTAGCGTGGGTTTTGCCCCAACAACCCAAAGATGTGCAAGATAGGTGGATTGGCCACGCTAAATTGCCCCTTGATTGGAAAAAATGAATTGGGTACTCTAAATTTATTTTTTTTAATAAATAAATAATCGGCCTGACTCGGCCCATCGAGAAAAAAATTCCACAAAGAATCGCCACTGGCTTGCCTGTCCCCTGAGAGGATGAGACGGTCAAGGAGGCTGTACGGACTAGAGATTACCACCAAAGGAATGAAGCGATTGAAGATTTTCTCCTTTAATCATAGGCTAACTTGCTCAGTGTTCTGCCTTCCACACACCTAACCTACACCCCTCCCCAACCCCCATCCTCTCACCACGTGACAGCCCAAATCACTGCCCACCCCACCCCCCCCTCCCAACCATCCTTCAATCTGCCACTCAATCAGCGAGCCCACACCACCAACTGGATGCCAAAGACCCCCATCCCCTTGCGCAGAATATCTTTTGGCAGATGCTCTGGCTGCTTTCCCGTCAAAGGTGGCCATTAAATTACTGGTTAGGCCGTAGCTGGGGCGCTGGGCACCCCAGTTTAGGAAGGTTGCCAAGGCCTTGGAGAGGGTGCGGAGGAGATTGACCCGAATGGTACCGAGGATGAGGAGAGCCTGGTGTTGCTGGGGGCAACTTCCCTCTGGGGCAGAGAAGGTTCGGGCGAGATTTCATGAGTGATGTTGATGGAGAAGATGGGGGGAATTTTTCTCCACCTCCAAGAGGATCAGTGACGACAATGATTATCTGATCCTGAGCAGACAGGTGTCCGTGGGCATTGGTTGTTTTCAAGTTAGCTGCCTTGTTACAATGGCGAGAACAATTCAGAAATGTACATTTATTGGCTTTCCCATGATTTGGCACATCGTGAGGATATGAAAGTTGTTCAGAAATGGAGTGACCATTGCTCTATTGAGAGCCTGCAGCGAGGAGAGGGGGAGGATGTAAATGGGGAGGAGTGAGATGGGGGAGGGGTGGACAATTGGGGCATAACTTTGGGGGGCGTGGGGGGGGGGGGGGGGGGGGGGGGGGTTGGAAGATGGGGAGAGTGGAATGGTAGGATTTGGAGAACCCAGGGTGCAAAGAGCAAGATAACCAACTGCACTGTATTTTCAGGGATTGTTCCTTATCTTAACAATTTTTCCCATTTCAGGCAAACCTTTTGCTCCGTAACTCTAGGACATCCTGTGGGACACTGGTCCTGGGGGGGGGCCCAGGGTGAGTGATTCGAGTGGGACTTCAGGTGAGTGAGTTGCCCAACCGAGAGATGGTAAGGTTGTGTCTCAACAAGATAATGTGCAAATTTTAATTGATTTTATTTTCAATAAATTTAGAGTATCCAATTCTTTTTTTCCAATTAAGGGGCAATTTAGCGTGGCCAATCCACCTATCCTGCATCCTGCATAGTGGTTAGCACGGTCGCTTCTCAGCTCCAGGGTCCCAGGTTCGATTCCCAGTTTGGGTCACTGTCTCTACGGTCTCTGCGTGGGTTTCCTCCGGGTGCTCCGGTTTCCTCTCATAGCCCAAAGATGTGCAGGTTTAGGTGGATTGACCACGATATATTGTCCTTCGCATCCAAAAGGGTTGAGTGGGGTTGCTGGGATGGGGTGGAGGTGTGGGCTTGGGTGGGGTGGATTTTCCAAGGGCCGGTGCAGACTCGATGGGCCGAATGGCCTCCTTCTGCACTGTAAATTCCATAATTCTATGATCTTTTTGGGCTGTGGGGGTGAGACCCACGCAGACACGGGGAGGATGTGCAAATTCCACATGGACAGTGACCCGGGGCCGGGATCGAACCCGGATTCTCGGCGCCATGAGGCAGCAGTGCTAACCACTGCATCACTGTGCCACTCCAAAATAATAATTGATTTAAAACACCTCACCCCCTCCAGCGATTATTATGGTCTCACGCGCACCCCCCCCCCCCCCTTTCAATTAAGCGTGGCCAATCCACGTAACCCGCACATTTTTGGGTTGTGGGGGCGAAATCCACGCAGACACGGGGAGAATGTGCAAACTCCACACGGACAGTGTCCCAGAGCCGGGATCGATCCTGGGACCTCGGCGCTGAGAGGCAGCAGGGTTAACCCACTGCGCCACCGTGCTGCCCGCCCGTGGTCCCATCGTTGAAGTGTTCCTTATTTTATTTCATATGACCTGAGCCCGCTGGTAAAGGGTGGCGATGGAGGAGAGTGGCCACTCAGGGAACACCACTCGCGGTGCAAGTGAGATAAGGCAAAGGTTCTTTATTCCTCGTGGGCTGCGCTACGAGAGGCTGTGAGGCTGGGAGTTCACCTCAGGCAGATACTCATCAAAGCACCCTTCCTGGGAGGAATGTAACTTTGCGCTGCAAAGCAAACAAAACAGACAGGGGAAAAAAAGGGAGAGAAATGAGGGCCTTATCAGTGCCATCAGCCCTGAGAGTCACCCAGCTATTACAATCCAGGCTTGATTACTGTGTGTGTGTGTGTGTGAGAGAGAGAGAGAGCGATGGTAATCAGATACCTCGAGTAGCCTCTGAGCTGTACAATTCGTGACTTTTGGGCTTTTGTTAGTCCGAGGCTGGGTGTGGGGAGTGGGTAAAAAGAAGAGCAGGCATCTCATTAACCTGGGCTTCATTACATGTATCTGATCCTGTAATTTTGCAAAAGGAGTAAGGATCAGGACTGGCCTGTCATGCCAGCCCTCTTGTGCTGTGATCACACAATGTAACATAGCTGCAGGTTACCATCGACCGTGGACAATGTACAAAGCTTTGATCAAAGTTCCTTGTCAAGCAGCTGCGCTCTTTGTCCGTTTCCCATTGGATCCCGTTACATTAAACGACGGGCACCCTTTGAATTATTTCCTCTCAATGTCCATGGCCCAGCCCCCCCCCCCCCCCCCCCCCCCCCCCTCACCCACCCTCCCCATCCCCCCATGAGAGAAACCACAATAAGGCTCGGAGGTCGAGGGGTCAGGGTATCACTGTCATTATACTGAGTCCAAGCTCGTAACTGTGTCCTTTGAATCTCCTCCTCCAGTCACCCCCCCCCCCCCCCCCCCCCCCCCCCCCAGGTGCCGATTCTTCCTGGGATACGCCAACAATGCAACTGGCAGGTCTGACAACAACATGTCAGAAACGTCGTAAAAGATCCCAAAACACAGCACAGTCGCATGATCAAATCACACTCTGCGAATCTGAGGGCAAGTGACCGAAAGGGTGGAGAATGAGGGTCCGAGGAAGAGTTTAAAGGGGGGAAAGTGAGGTGGAGGGCGGGGGGGAAGAGGTTGAGGGAGGGAATTGCAGAGCCTGGGGCCCACCCCACCGAAGCCACGCCCACCAATGGTGCAGCAATTAAAACTGTGTGGTCAGGGGGGCCAGATTTTGATGTCCCTCTCAGGGGTTTTTAGGGCTGGAGGAAATGAGAGAGATCGGGGAAAGTGAGCCCATGGAAATATTTGAAAACAAGAGTGCGCATTTTAAAATCGAGGCGCTGCTCAACCGGGAGCCAATGTGGGTCAGTGAGCACAGGGAGTGAGGGGCGATAACGGAACCTGGGGCGAGGTAAGACACAGGGAGCAGAGTTGTGGACGAGCTCAAACTTCTGGAGAACAGAAGGCGGGAGGCTGGCCAGGACTGTGCTGCAACAGTCAAATCTATTAGTAAAAGGGGCAGGGAGGTGGCGCAGTGGTTAGCACTGCTGCCTACGGCGCTGAGGGCCCGGGTTCGATCCCAGCCCCGGGCCACTGTCCGTGTGGAGTTTGCATATTCGCCCCGTGCCTGCGTGGGTCTCATTCCCACAACCCAAAGATTTGCAGGGTAGGTGGATTGGCCACGCTAAATGAAAATGAAAATCGCTTATTGTCATGAGTAAGCTTCAATGAAGTTACTGTGAAAAGCCCCTAGTCGCCACATTCCGGCGCCTGTCCGGGGAGGCTGGTACGGGAATCGAACCGTGCTGCTGGCCTGCTTGGTCTGCTTTAAAAGCCAGCAATTTAGCTTGGTGAGCTAAACCAGCCCCTAAATTGCCCCCTAATTGGAAAAAAAAAGAATTAGGCATTATAAATTAATTTTTTTTCAAATCTAGTCGGTGAAGGACTGAAGGAGAGTTTCAGCAGCAGGTGATTGAGGCTGGGGCAATATTACGAGGTAGAATTAGGTGGTCTTAGCGATGTCACGGAAGTTTGAGCGTAAGCGCATCTTGAGGCCACATATGACACCAAGGTTGAAAATAGCCTGGCTCAATCTCAGATAGATGCCAAAGCGATGGATGAAGGCAGCAACTAGAGAACAAAGTTTGTAGCAGGGAGTCAAGACAAATGGTTTCAGTTGTCACTGCAGTACTGCGGGGCCATCTCACCGTGGACACTACCACCTATTGGGTGAGATGTTAAACTAACTCTCCTCTCAGTCAATGGAAAAAATTCCACAGAGACCATGCCAAGTAGAGCAGGGACGTCCTGACCAATATTTACATCTCAGTCAATATTACGGGAATACATGATCTGGTCACTTGACTCACTGCTGCGTGAGTGGCAGTTTGATGCCAGAAAATTGATTGTAGCAAGTCCCACAAGACACCAGCGACCATACCCCATTAACTGCAGGATGTTACACAATACACCAGTGACTGCACCCCATTGACTGCTGAGAGACAGACCCATACCCACTATTACAGCCTCAGAGGGAAGAGCTGCCTCCTTGAAAGTGAAGCCGCGGAAAGCGATGGGCCCTGACGGAGTCCCTGGGTGAGCACTCAGAACCTGCGCAGACCAGCTGGCGAGTGTATTCGCAGATATCTTCACCATCTCACCCCTCCGCTCTGAGGTCCCCACCTCCTTCAAGAAGACCACCATAATACCAGTACCAAAGAAGAACAAGGTAGCCTGTCTCAACAACTACTGACCGGTGGATCTGACGTCTCTTATCATGAAATGCTTCGAGCGGCTAGTCATGAGATGGATCAACGCCAGCCACCCGGATGATCTCGTTCCACTGCAGTTCGCCTACTGCGGCAATCGGTCCACAGCAGCTGCTATCTCCCTGGCCCGCCAATCAACACTCAAACACCTCGACAACAAGGACACCTATGTCAGACTGCTGTTCATTGACTACAGCTCCGCCTTCAACACCATTATCCCGACAAGACCTATAAACAAACTCTGCAATCTTGGACTTGACCCCTCCCTGTGCAGCTGGATCCTTGACTTCTTCACTAACAGACGGCAATCTGTCAGGATAGACAACAGCACCTCCTCCACAATAGTCCTCAACACCAGGGCCCCGCAAGGATGTGTGCTCAGTCCTCTACTGTACTCCCTATACACACAACTGTGTGGCGAGATTCAACTGCAATTCAATCGATAGGTTTGCAGGTGCTACGACTGTGATGGGTTGTATCTCAAACAACAGCGAATCAGATTACAGAAGGGAGATAGATCACTTGGTTGCATGGTGTACCGAAAACAACCTGTCACTAAATGCAGGAAGGACCAAGGAACTGATCATCGACTTCAGGAAGCGCAGCAAGACACACACTCCCGTCTGCATCAATAGCTCCGAAGTGGAGATGGTCAATAGCTTTAAGTTCCTGGGGGTCACCATCACCAACAGTCTGTCCTGGTCCACTCACGTTGATACAACAGTCAAGAAAGCCCAACAACGTCTCTACTTCCTACGGAAGCTAAAGAAATTTGGCATGTTTGCATCGACTCTCACAAACTTCTACAGATGTGCCATAGAGAGCATCCTATCCGGCTGCATCACAGCCTGGTACGGCAACTGCTCGGTCCAAGATCGCAAGAAACTGCAGAGTGTGGTGAACTCAGCCCAACGCATCACGCAAGCTTGCCACCCACACATTGATTCTGTCTACACCTCCCGCTGCCTCAGGAAGGCAGACAGCATTGTCAGAGACCCCTCCCACCCAGGCATTGCCTTCTTACAGACCCTTCCATCAGGCAGAAGGTACAGAAGTCTGAAGAACCGCAGACATAGGAACAGCTTCTTCCCCACAGCTACAGGACTCCTCAACAACTCCCCCTCAGACTGATCTGTTCCCTGTAAGAACATTATTCACTACGCCCTATGCTCCTCTTGTTTGGCCATAAAAGCAAATTACTGCGGATGCTGGAATCGGAAACCAAAGAGAAAATGCTGGAAAATCTCAGCAGGTCTGGCAGCATCTGTAGGGAGAGAAAAGAGCCAAGTTTGGCCATGTTCCGCGCTGTAACCAATCACTATTTGTTCATGCACCACTGTCAATGTACTCTGTCGATTATTCTTTTGTCTACTATGTACGTATTATGTTCGTTCCCTTGGCTGCAGAAAAATATTTTTAACTGTACTTCGGTACATGACAATAAATATCAATCAATCAAAGATTAGAGACATCCTGAGATAGTGAAATGCGCTATATAAATTCAAATCTCTTGTTTAAAACAGAATTGTGAAAGAATCCAATCAATGGTTTTGCAGTGAAGATTAAACAGTTTATACACTCACAACTCACACATTCTCTCTTTTTTATAAATTTAAGAGTACCCAATTCATTGTTTTCCAATTAATGGGCAATTTAACGTGGCCAATCCACTTAGCCTGCACATCTTTGGGTTGTGGGGGTGAAACCCACACAGACACCAGACGGACAGTGACCCAGAGCCGGGATCGAACCTGGGACCTCGTCGCCGTGAGGCAGCAGGCTTAACTCACAAGTCGCGCATTCTCTTTTTTTTTATAAATTTAGATTAGCCAATTATTTTTTCCAATTAAGGGGCAATTTAGAGTGGCCAATCCACCTACTCTGCACATTTTTGGGTTGTGGGGGCGAAACCCACGCAGACACGGGGAGAATGTGCAAACTCCACACGGACAGTGACCCAGAGCCGGGATCGAACCTGGGACCTCAGCGCCGTGAGGCGGTTGTGCTAACCACTAGGCCACCGTGCTGCCCACAAGTCGCGCATTCTCAACTATGGATCCTCTACAGGAACGGGGAGAATTAAAGCCAATTAAGATACCCCTTCTTCATTTGAATTTGCAACAGGAACATGCTGATCAGGAATTGTAGTTTCAATTTTTAAAGAAGAGATCAAATCAAATATGGCTTGTGGGATGGGTGTACTTGACAAGGTCTGTGATGTGATTAAAATCACTGGTGTCCTGTGTGGTATTCAGATGCCTGCCAGAGTGGATTCAACACTTGCAAGAAATTTAAGCCTCTTTCCTCTTTTTCTTTGGTCCTCACTTGTGACGTCAGCACTCCGTGAGCCACAGGTCCTGCACCAATCAATGCCACAGTCTAATTATCGGGAGGGTGCGTGCGTGGGCACACAGGCTGCGCAGTATGAGGAGTGAATTGTCCCTTTGATCCACTGTATAGTGTGCATGTACCAAAGCTGACACTCAGGGACACATGGAATGAAGCGCTTTACCCATAGAACTGCAAGTGTACCTTTCGCCCATATTAAAATCAAACCAATCTACACTGAACAAGGGAAGCACAAGTTGCCTCAGTCACAACAGTGACATCTTGGATCAGAATCAGAAAATCTCCTTGTTTTTATTTTTAACTGCACGCTGAGTAGACAGAGCAGCTGGAAGCAATCAAAACTCTGTCATTATGAAGGAGAGACCCTTCTATCAAGTCTCTGCCTTGTCCAATATCATCACAAGGGTTACTTCATGCCAGCATAGAATAAGAAACTCACCCTTAAACTGATGCAATCGATGTGTGATGCTCTTAACGCATCCTTTCAAGCTGCAGGCATCACTCTTGATCCCAGTGAGAGATCAGTATTCACCAGTACTTCACCTCGGAGTCAGATAGCTCAAAGTACTCTCTCTATAGTCCACCGAAAGCCTGTACCATTCGCTGACTTATCCCCAAGTGAAGTTACAGTGACATCTTTATCGTAGAAAAGCACCTCAGACACAGGTGGATGAAATGTACTTCACAGTTTTACATTCACTTAAACGTTTTCAGAGGAGAGTGAAGCAGCTTCAGAGATCAAACATTCACAATCTCTTCTATTACTCTCCTCTTACCTATTTATCCAACAAACTAAAAGGTTAAAGTTCACATGCAAATGAAATGTGAGCATTGGGATCACGTGACTAGAGACAGTGGATGGGATCCTCCATCCTGGGGTTTCCCACTGTGGGTGACCCCCCACGCCGTCGGAAAATCCACGGGGGTGAGTGCGCTGCCGGCGAAATGGAGGATCCCTCCGCCGGAGAATCCAGCCCTGTGCCCGTTTATCATGTTTTGTGTGTTAATGACAAAGCAGAAATGCAAATAGGCACATCTGAATTCAGGTGGCTGACACAACCCACACCTCTAACCAATGCTGCTGGGCAGTTTGAGGGGTTAATTCAGCTCACCCACCCCCTGGATTGGCCCGACAACCCCCAGGGCCTCAACATGGGCGCTCCAGACCAGCTCCTCGCTCAGCAAAGCGTTTGCCGACTTACGTGCCACCTCCAGCGAGGCGTTGTGGCTGATCGCCTCTCCCAGGTAGTTCCGGGCCACGCAGACGTAGCTGCCCTCGTCGGGCCTGCTCCTCCGACCGTGGACGATGCGCAGGAAGAACAAGGAGCCGCTGGGCAGGAGCATGCGGTGAGAGCGGGGGTCGTCCTTGTCTGTCTCCACCCGTTCGCCGTCCTTGTACCATTCGATGGTGGGGTTCGGCCTCCCCTCCGCCTTGCAGTTCAGAGTGGCCGGCTCCCCCTTGGACACGATCAGATCGGAGGGGTGTTCGGCAATCCGGGGCGGGAAGTCCTCCTGGCGAAGGCGGGATCCTGAGAGAGAGAGAGAAAGAGAAAAGAGTTAGACTTCATTTTAATTTGGTTGGGGATTCGTGACCTTTTCAACCTCTGTGTTCATCTCAAATCAGCTGTTCCTGATCAATGATCGTTCCCAGCAGACTGGACTATTCCATTGCATTCCCAGCCTCCCTTCCATATTCCACCCCCACCCCCCCAATAAACATAAACTCATCCAAAACTCTACCCGAACTTGCAACAACTGGGCAGCACCATAGCTCAGTGCTTAGCACTGTCGCTTCACAGCTCCAGGGTCCCAGGTTCGATTCCCGGCTAGTGTCACTGTGTGCGGTCTGCACGTTCTCCCCGTGTCTGCGTGGGTTTCCTCCGGTTGCTCCGGTTTCCTCCCACAGTCCAAAGATGTGCAGGTTAGGTGGATTGGCCATGCTAAATTGCCCTCAGTGTCCAAAAACAAAGGTTGGGTGGGGTTACTGGGTTACGGGGATAGGGTGGAGGTATGGGCTTAATTGGGGTGCTCTTTCCAAATGCTGGAGCAGACTTTTATGTGCCGAGCACTGTAAATTCTATGATTCTAAGTCTCATTTACGATTAGTCCCTGATCTAGCAGAGCCTCAATTTTAAACATCTCACCCTTATTGCCAGGGGCCTCACACCCCACACCCCCCCCCCCCCCCCCCCCACCCCCCACCCCCAACCCCCCACCCCCCACCCCCCCAATCTTTGGCGTCTCCAACGACCCTGAAACCCTCTTGAAATTGGTGCGTTCCTCCAATTCCGCCCGTTTCTGGCCCGATTATAATCGCTCCACTATTGACGGCCGAGACGACACCTGTGAAATTACCTCCCTAAACCACTCCATCTCTCTAACTCATTGTCTCTTTAAATTTAGAGTACCCAATTCATTTTTTTCTCAATTAACAGGTAATTTAGCGCGGCAAATCCACCTACCCTGCACATCTTTGGGTTTAGTGTGTGTGAGGCCCACGCAGAGACGGGGAGAATGTGCAAACTCCACACGGACAGTGACCCAGAGCCGGGATCGAACCCGGGACCTCGGCGCTGTGAGGCAGCAGGGCTAACCCACTGCGCCAGGAGAAATTCAGGATCAGTGAGAGAGTCTGGAACAGTGAGAGAGCCAGGATCAGTGACAGAGCCAGGATCTGCAAGGGCCCAGGCCATGGGTGAGTGAGGGCAGGATGGGGGGGTCACAAGAGGGGCAGGGGCAGGTGTTGCCTCCCAGTGAGCACACAGCCCTGCCCTCCTCTCCCCCTTCCTGAGGCTGGGTCCCTGGTCAGGCACTGAGTGCCTGACAACAAGGGGCTCCCTCCCAGAAGTCCACAAGTCAACAACACAGGGTTTGCCTTTCCGATACCCAACATGGTGACTGCCTCACCTGCTGCTGGCTGAAGTGATCAGGCCCTGAGGCGGACATCAATGAGCTGGTGCTGAATTATCAGCAGGGTGACAAGGCCATCCACAATAAAAATTAATTAACACAGAGGCAGGAGGATGGCAAGGTTCCCAGGCGGCACCTCCCCCACCCGATTAATTGCCCCCCTGCCTAAAAACTCACTTTAGGCGAGGCCATTAAATTGGATCCGCATACATTGGCCAGTGGAGGGAATACGCTCTTGAAAAAAAAAAATGAAAATCGCTTATTATCACGAGTAGGCTTCAATGAAGTTACTGTGAAAAGCCCCTAGTCGCCACATTCCGGCGCCTGTTCGGGGAGGCTGGTACGGGAATTGAACCGCGCTGATGGCCTGCCTTGGTCTGCTTTAAAAGCCAGCGATTTAGCCCAGTGTGCTAAACCAGCCCCTATTTAATATCCAATTGGATGTTCTTTGAATGTCAGTCAAACAGCCTTTACATTCCACCTCCAATACTGTTGTAATTGGATGACGACAATCAAAGAAAACAAAAATAAATCAATTTTCCTCATATCCAATGATATTTCTCCCGGGGTTAACTTGCCTCAAAGTCATGAGATTAGTTTGAATTCGCAGAGTTGGCAGAGCGATCTTTGGAAATGAAATGAAAATCGCTTATTGTCACAAGTAGGCTTCAATGAGGTTATGTGAAAAGCCCCTAGTCACCACATTCCGGCGTCTGTCCAGGGAGGCTGGTACGGGAATCGAACCGTGCTGCTGGCCTGCTTGGTCTGCTTTAAAAGCCAGCGATTTAGCCTGGTGAGCTAAACCAGCCCCTATAAGGTTGGCGACATCTCACTGAAGCCGGACCTAAACTCAAGACAACTTGACGAAGGAGGCTAAGGGAAGGGAGCTCGGCGGGGGCGGGAGGGGTGGGGGAGAGTAGCTGAGAGCTGGGGCCTCCTCCAGCGCGCCGGACGTGACACATGACTAGGCACAGTCTAAGCCACTCCTGTGATGAGGTTCAGCTCTGGGTGCTCAGAGGGTCGGTTTCACACGGGGAAAAGGCGAATTCGCACCCGAGCTGTCTGGCATGCAGCCAGCCGAGAGGAGGAAGGAATTAAAATCACATTTTGGAGAATTCCATTTCCTTTTGTAAATTATGCCTTCCCTTGCCACAATAGTTTACAGATTGGCGGCCCCATCTGAGCTTTACTCTCTGAGTGAGCAGCTGCTCGGACTTCTCAAGCCAATAGCAATTCCACGCTTGTTCACTGAACCCAACTCTCAGACAGACAGACAGACAGAGCTCGAGAGCAAACCACAAAAAAGGTCCAATATAATTGCGTGGCTTTGCAAAGTGACACGGGGAACAAGAGCAGAATTAGACACAGGGCAGCGTGGAGACAGCATGGCAGTGTGGATTAGTTTCAGACTGATACAGCATTCCGGGTGACAGACCAATTTGGGATTGTCACGCGGAAACTGGCTTCCAGTCCCGCGTCCAGCGCCTCCTGGGGCGCCATTTGTCCTTGGATTTCTCTGGGTAGCGACTGAGGAGGTTGGTCAAGGTCTCTGGTGTCTGTGGCCTGTGCGGTCCAGAGCTGACACTGTGCTCATGCCCACACAGCTACGGGGGAAGCACATGGAGAAGGAAGTACATAAGAGCATAAGTATATCGAAATAAGAGCAGACATACATTACTCAGCCCTTCAAACCTATTTCTCATTCAGTGAGATGATCTTCTACTTCAACCCCATTTTCCTGCACTGTCCCGTAGCCCTCGATGTTTTTAATATGTAGAAATGTATTGAACAGACTCAATGATGGAGCTTCCACAGCCCAATGGGGCAGAGAATTCCAAAGATTCACCACCCTCTGAGTGAAGAAATCCCTCCTCACCCTGAATGGCCAACCTCTTATTCTGAGACCGTGTCCCTAGTTCTAGACACCCCCCCCCCCCCCCCACCAAAACCCCAATCCCAACCAGAGGAAACAATCCTCCTGCTTCAACCCTGTTGAGACCTGTAAGGATTTTGTATGTTTGAATAAGATCATCTCTCATTCTTCTGAACTCCGGAGAATAAAGTCCCAGTCGACATAATCTTCCTCACAGGACAATCCCTCCACCCCAGAAATTAGTTTGGTGAACCTCCTTTGCATTCCCCATGCAGAATGTGCAAACTCCACACGGACAGTGACCCAGTGCCGGGATCGAACCTGGGACCTCAGCGCTGTGAGGCAGCTGGGCAAACCCACTGCGCCACCGTGCTGTCCTCAAAGTCTCTTCGAATAAAAGCGAACACTTCATTTATCTTCTTAATTGCTTGCTGCACCTGCACGTTAGCTTTCAGTAACTCATTGACTTGAACAAGGACACCCAAGTCCCCTTGAGGTTCAACACTTCCCAGACACGCACCATTTAAGATATACTCTGTTCTCATGGGGTGACACGATGACGCAGTGGTTAGCATTGCTGCCTCACGGCGCCAAGGAGACCCCTGAGAGGTTGGGCTCTGGGCAGGGTGCAACCTTGACACTGCCACCCAGGCACCCTGGCAGTGCCACCCTTTCTTGTTATCGCATCCTTTATTATAGATTCGAGCGTTTATCGCCACAACTGATGACAGGCTAGCTGGTTTCCAGTTCTCCATTTCCTCTCTCTTTTCTTAAATGGTAGGGTGGCATCTGCCACCTGCAGGAACCATTCCAGAGTCTGTAGCATTGTGAAAGATGACTATCAATGCATCTCTCGGGCGGGATTCTCCTGCAATTGGCCGGATGGCCCGACGCTGGCGCCAAGGGCGGTGTGAACCACTCTGGCGTCAGGCCGACCGGAAGGTGTGGAATTCTCCGTAATTCCGGGGGCTAGGCCGAAGGCGGAGGGGTTGGCGCCGCGTCAACCGGCGGTGGAGGGCAGGTGTGAGTTGGCGTGTTTCCTGCGCATGCGCAGGGGGATTCTTCTCCGCGCCAACTTCCTTCCACACATCTGGGATGTAGATAATCAGGTCCGGGGATTTAATGACTTGAAGTACCATTAATTTCTCTTGCAGTATTTTTTAACTAATATTAGTATCTAACCATTGTTCAATGACACTGGTCCCTTGATTCTCCGTTATTTCTGGGAGGTTTACAGTATTTTTCTTCATTCAGACAAAGCGCAGAATCCTCCCATGTGGGACTAAGTCCCATAGCGGGGCAGGGAAGGGGATGTTTCCCGCTGCTGTCGAGCTTCTTGAGTGTTGTTGGAGCTGTGCTCATCCAGGCAAGTGGAGAATATTCCATCACACTCCTGACCTGTGCCTTGTAGATGGTGGACAGGCTTTGGGGAGTCAGGAGGTGAGTTACTCGCCGCAGGATTCTCAACCTTTGACCTGCTCTTGTACTGCCTCAGTATTTATGTGGCTAGTCCAGTTCAGTTTTGGGTCAATGGTAACTCCCAGCATGTTGATTGTGGGGGATTCAGTCATGGTAATGCCTTTGAATGTGATGGGGAGATGGTTGGATTCGCTCTTGTTGGAGATGGGCATTGCCTGACATTTGTGTGGTACGAATGTTACTTGACACCTATCAGCCTGAATGTTATCCACTTCTTGGACATGGGCTGTTTTATTCTAAAGCATCTAGGGAGGTAGTTTTGGAACTGCAGTAACCTTTTGTAATGTTGGGCACACGGCAACCAATTTCTACACAAGAACATTACACATAAAGCTCATTGATAAAGACCAGGTCAGCTGTTTCAGTGATGTGACTTCAGGAATCAATATTGGAACAGACAACAGAAGGAATTATCATGTGCTTCTTCAAATAGCACATTGGGATCTTTTATATTCACTTGAGAGAGCTGATTAATGAGTGATCATGGGTTTGGAAAGTGCTGCCCAAGGAGCCTTTGTGAGTTGCGGCAGTGCATCTTGTAGATGGTGCGCACGGCTGCCGCTGTGCGCCGGTGGTGGAGGGAGTTACTGTTGGAGGTGGTCGAAGGGGTGCCAATCCAGTGGGCTGTTTTGTTCTCGATGGTGTCTGGCTTCTTGAGTCTTGTCGGAACTGCATTCATCCAGGCAAGTGGAGAGTTTTGTGGTCGCATGGTCCCTTTAAGGGGGTGAACTCTACGGGCCATGTGACCAGCTCAGAGCCAATCACGCAGGAGTGGCACACACCCCGACCAATGGGGAGTTTGTGCAGGATCCTGGGAGCAGGACCGCGGGCAGTGTGAACCAGGGAGCTGAAGAGTGAAGACCTCATGTCTAGTGTGATGCAGGGGTCGGCCTAAAATGCAAAAAATGTACTTTTCAGGCCTCAGAAGTGACATATCTTGGATTTTGTGTTGATGCGACAGGGTTGAATGCTTTGGAAGAAAAGGTCAAGACCATACCAGACATCCCTGCACCGAAAAATATCAGTGAGCTTAAATCCTTCCTCAGGAGAGTCAATTACTTTTTAAAAAATAAATTTAGAGCTCCCAATTATTTTTTCCAGTGAAGGGGCAATTTAGCATGGCCAATTCACCTACCCTACACATCTTTAAATTGTGGGGGTGAAACCCATGCAGACATGGGGAGAATGTGCAAACTCCACATGGACAGTGGCCCAGAGCCGGGATTCGAACCCAGGTCCTTCGCGCCATAGGCAGCAGTGCCAAGCACTGTGCCACCGTGCTGCCCAGTAGAATCAATTACTATGGAAGGTGGATTCTCTCTGGTTGGAGATGTTCATTGCCTGGCACTTGTGTGGAATTAGTTCACAGTTAATAATAATCTTTATTGTCACAAGTAGGCTTAGATTAACACAGCAATGGTTACTTTGAAGACCCCCGAATCATCACATTCCGGCGCCTGTTCGGGTACACGGAGGGAGAATTCAGAATGTCCAATTCACCTAACAGCACGTCTTTCAGGACTTGTGGGAGGAAACCGGAGCACCTGGAGGAAACCCACGCAGACACGGGGAGAACATGCAGACTCCACACAGACAGTGACCCAAGCCGGGGATCGAACCCGGGACCCTGGAGCTGTGAAGCAACAGTGCTAACCACTGTGCTACCGTGCCGCCAGATGGGGAGAGAGCGGGGCAGTAAGATTAGTTAGGAACAGATACAGAGCTATGGTGAGAATGAGATGAGTTTGGGACTGACACAGGGCTATGGGGCAGAGTGGGGTAGTGGGGCTAGTTTAAGATTAATACACAGCGATGGAAGATAGCAGGGCAATGGTTGCATTAGGAATGATTTTGTAAAGAGCTGGCATTAAAATGATGGGCTGAGTTGCCTCACTCTATGCTGTAAATCTCTGAGAGGCTCTATGATTCGGTGTCTGGAGCATGGGCTGTTCAGTGAATGAGAATCATTGCTGACAGATTATCGATACTCTCAGGAGAGGGCAGGGGTACACTTGAGGTGTGGGGGGTAAGTGTGTAAAGTATGGGGGGTAAAGTCACCATTTTACCAATGACCATAGGCTGCTTTCCCCTTTGAGTGGGGGAGGGCTGACTGGTGGTGATTTAACCTGATGATCACCCACACCTCAGGCGAGGGGCGTGGGGTAGGGGACAGGGAAATGTGTATGGACAGCATTCCGAGTATTCCAAGAAAGTGTTAATAGCGATTTGATGATTGCATTAGCCCAGGGGCTGGGACTGATTTGACACTCACTCAGTACACAATACTCATTGTTCCGTTTACAGTAAGTGCTGTGTCAGTTGCATTTTACTCAAATTCGATTTAGTGGATTAAAGAAAAAATGTCAGAGTTAATCAAGATCATGCAAAAGCCCACAACCACCGATAAACATCTCTCCTCTTTGACACCACTATGAAGTTACACCGGCTCCAGAGAATTGTGCACAACATTGAATAGTTGCCCCAGTCCCCAATGAACAGGCAAGAGATGAAAGAGCAGAGGTTATCGTGTTGTTTGCTGTGGTTCAGAGGGGAGCGGGTCACCTGGTTGGTGGGGGGGGGGGGGGGGGGGGGGGGGGGGGGTGTTGGAGGTTCGAAACACATTCCACGGTTTGAACACTCCCAGCGCAGTACTGAGGAAAGGCGAAAGCTACCACAGTATTTTGCAGGAGTTTGCAGGTTTTCTGTCTGATGCCTTGGCTGTTATTTAATCCTCAAACAACGTCACTAATAGAACATATGGACGTGATTTAACGGGAAAAACCAGACTCCTGCTTTGGGCTTGTTTAGCAGAAGGTTTCTCAGTCCTCCAGCAGCGAGAATGGCCCGCTATCAAACGGGACTTGAGTTTTTTTTGGCCTCAAAGAGAACTGTTTCACACAGGCAGCCTGATAGCACCAAGGTGGCAGACTGGCAGCGCCATAGTGCTCAAGTGGCACTCCGAGTGCCAGGGTAGCGCCCTGCCCAGAGCCCAACCATCCCGGGGCCTCTGATGGATGGGGGACACCCACACCCCCTCCCCACCTCAGGTGGCTTTACGGCTGGCCCACCTTTAGTGTGGAGCAGTGTTAAACGACGCCATGGCGAGTTCACGTTTGCTCCCGGACCTCGGGAGCATCGGCCACCGACATATTCAATTGAGGCTCGTGGCTCATTTCAATACATGAATCTGGCGCCCAGTAATTTTAGAGTACCCTCCAGGTGCTCAAGTTTCCTCCCACAAGTCCCGACAGACGTGCTGTTAGGTGAATTGGACATTCTGAATTCTCCCTCGGTGTACCTGAACAGGCGCCGGGATGTGGTGACTAGGAGCTTTTCACAGTAACTTCATTGCCGTGTTAATGTAAGCCTACTTGTGACAGCAAAAATTCTTATTATTATTAATTGCCTTTCATGGTAGCATAGTGGTTAGCACTATGGCTTCACAGCGCCAGGATCCCAGTTTCGATTCCCGGCTTGGGTCAATGTCTGTGCGGAGTCTGCACGTTCTCCCCGTCTCTGCGTGGGTTTCCTCCGGGTGCTCCGGTTTCCTCCCAAAAGTCCCGAAAGACGTACTGTTAGGTCATTTAGACATTCTGAATTCTCCCTCTGTGTACCCGAACAGGCGCCGGAATGTGGCGACGAGGAGATTTTCACAGTAACTTCATTGCAGTTTTAACGTAAGCCTACTTGTAACAATCAAGATTATTATTAGGTGGTGATGAGCTGCCTTCTTGAACCACTGCATCCCTGAGGTGTAGGTACACCCACAGTGCTGTTAGGGAGGGGGTTCCAGGATTTTGACCCAGCGACAGTGAAAGAACAACGATATATTTCCAAGTTAGGATGGTGAGTGTCTTGAAGGGGAACTTCCAGATGGTAGTGTTTCCATGTATCCACTGCATGAATCTGTCTTTCTAGTTCATCCAGGTTGCAGTTTGGGAGATGCTGCTCTCGAAGGAGCCTTGGTGAGTTCCTGCAGTACACACTATTGAGCGTTGGTGTTAGAGGGAGTGAATGTTTTTGGAAGGGGTGCCAATCAAGCAGACTGCTTTGTCCCGATGGTGTTGAGCTTCTTGAGTGTTGTTGGAGCTGCACTCATCCAGCAAGTGGAGAATATTCCATTACACTCCTTACCTGTTCCTTGCAGATGGTGGACAGGCTTTGGGGGTGGGGGGGGGGTCAAGAGGTGACTTATTCTCCGGTGCGATGCAGGGCAGTTGGAATGGGCCTTGGAATGATGCAACCTCAACATAGAAACCTTCAAGCAATGGCCCCTCTGACACAGAGGCCTCAAATCACACTAGGCCACCTGGTGAAGATTGAGGTTTCAGAACTCACGAGGCGGCCTGGTGCAGAGGCCTCAAAGCACATCCATCCTTCTGCTGCACCTTCCCAATCCGGGGATTGGTACAGTCAAGAAGGTTCCTGCAAGAATTAATTTGAAACAGACCAGCAAACAGAGCTTAAATGAAGAACCATGGGCTGGATTCTCCACTATTGGGACTATGTCCCCACGCTGGCATCAAAACAGTGGAGTTTTACTCCTGAAAATCCTGGGGAAAAGAGACACGAATTCCCAGCCCTGCAGGGGGCTGGCAGGCCGGAGTAAACCTCGCAGCTTTTGCTGCAGACACGGGCCCCCGCACATCTGGGTCGGAGGCCGCGCACGTGCAAGGCGGAGGCCTCCAGCGGCTGCGCGGTGCTCCATGGCGGACTCGGACCACGGAGCCAGACCCAAGAGACCCCACAATCGGCCACGTGCCCGACCCTCATGCCCCGCACAATCATTCCCCGGCCGCCTATAAGGCTCTCCATGGCCTCCGATCGGCAATAGCAGGTTAGTTCCATGCCGGCGGGAACTCGGCCGATCGGAGGCGGGGAATGTCGGAGCGGGCCTCTGTCAATGTCCGCCGGCGGTGTGGAGAACAGGTGACGCTGCTTTTCGGTGCTCGGAGAATCGGCGCCAGGCCCGATTTCGCCGTCGGGGTGCTGGCAATCCAGCCTCATGTGTACACGCACTTATGGGCGGCATGTAGCCCAGTGGCTAGCACGAGGACTGCAGCGCTGAGGACCCGGGTTCGAATCCCGGCCCTGGGTCACTGTCTGCGAGGAGTTTGCACATTCTCCCCGTGTCTGCAGTTCACCCCCACAACCCAAAGATGTGCAGGTTAGGTGGATCGGCCATGCTAAATTGCCCCTAAATTGGAAAAACAAATAAATAAATAATTGGGTACTCTAAATTTATTTTTGTTAAAATGTGTACACGCACTGGTATTACCCTCTCTTTGACTGAAAGGGTTAACGTGAGCAGAGTAAGGGATTCAGGGCTCGGCTCTGAGGTGTAAAGTTCTGAATGTTTTACAGGAGAGGCCATTTCCTGGATTTATAATGCTAATTATAATGTACTTCATCCGTCCATTCACCGATTGAGCTGAATGTCAGTGACTGCAGTAAGGTATTTAAGGGATTAGGGTTAGACAAATCCCTTTGGGAAAGGAATGTTCCGCAACTATTTTTGTTGTTGAATCTCTGGGGGTTTTATCCCGTTGAAATGCTAATGTTTTATAGATACCAACCCAGATGCAGTGGGTTGGTACAAACCGCAGGTACATTTACCCTGGTCAGCTTGTTTCTGTACGAATTCCTCCGTATGCGCTGGGTTGGGTTCGGAGGCTGACCTCTTATGGCTGAGCAGGTGGTGCATTCCACACAAGGCCATCGTTAAAGGGGCCGCCCCTCGACATAATACTGCACTCACTCAACAAAGCAGCTCGCAAACAGAAGGCACCACCAGGAGGGGAGGGAGGGGTGCAGAATGAGGGTGGGATGTGGAATGAGGGAGGGATGCGGAATCATACTGAATCATATCATATGATTTGTAGTGCAGAAGGAAGCCATTCGGCCCATCGAGTCTGCACCAGCTCTTGGAAGGAGCACCCTACTTAAGCTCCACACCTCCACCCTATCCCTGTGACCCCACCAAACCTTTTCAGACACTAAGGGCAATTTATCATGGCCAATCCACCTAACCTGCACATCTTTGGACTGTGGGAGGAAACCGGAGCACCCGGAGGAAACCCACACAGACACAGGGAGAACGTGCAGACTCCACACAGACAGTGACCCAGCGGAGAATCGAACCTGGCGCCCTGGAGTTGTGAAGCAACAGTGCTAACCACTGTGTTACTGTGCTGCCCCAAATATGGCAGGGATGCATAATAAGGGAGGGATGCGGACTGAGGGAGGGATGCGGACTGAGGGAGGGATGCGGACTGAGGGAGGGATGCGGAATGAGGGAGGGATGCGGACTGAGGGAGGGATGCGGACTGAGGGAGGGATGCGGAATGAGGGAGGGATGCGGACTGAGGGAGGGATGCGGACTGAGGGAGGGATGGGGACTGAGGGAGGGATGCGGACTGAGGGAGGGATGCGGACTGAGGGTGGGGCTTCCATTGCGGAAGGAAATTCTTCTGGCGCAGGTTTATGATGTTACGACACAGGAGCATGAGGAAGTTCGGTGCTGTGTGTTGGTTCAAACACCTCCTGGAAGAGGCTGATGTCACTGCAAGCAAAATAGTCTCTGGGATCGTGTGTATTACACAGAACCCTTCTGGTACATTCATTAAGTACCCATCGCGCTGGCTGAGAATCAACACATTTGGGGGCTGCCATTTGTGGCTACATTCGGCCCATCTGCTCCATACTGAACATAGAACATAGAACAGTACAGCACAGAACAGGCCCTTCGGCCCTCGATGTTGTGCCGAGCAATGATCACCCTACTTAACCCACGTAACCGGTATACCCGTAACCCAACAATCCCCCCATTAACCTTACACTACGGGCAATTTAGCATGGCCAATCCACCTAACCCGCACATCTTTGGACTGTGGGAGGAAACCGGAGCACCCGGAGGAAACCCACGCGCACACGGGGAGGACGTGCAGACTCCGCACAGACAGTGACCCAGCCGGGAATCGAACCTGGGACCCTGGAGCTGTGAAGCACTGATGCTAACCACCATGCTACCGTGAGGCCCCATTCATGTTCCACACAAGCCTCTTCCCACCCCTCTTCAGATCACCCTATCAGTTTATCGTTCTATTCTTTTCTCCTTCATGTGTTTATCCAGCTTCCCCTCAAATAGATTTCCACATAATCCCTACAGTGAGAAGGAGGTCATTCGGCTCATCGAATACGTGCCGACTCTTTGAAAAAGCACCTGACTGAGACTCACTTCCCCGCCCTATCCCCGGAACCCCATTAACCTACATATCTTTGGATACTAAGGGGCAATTTAGCATGGCCAATCCACCTAATCTGCACATCTTTGGACTGTGGGAGAAAACCGGAGCACCCGGAGGAAACCCACGCAGGCACGTCATCCAAGGCCGGAATGGAACCTTGGGTCCCTGGCTCTATGTGGCAGCAGTGCTAACCACTGTGACACTGTGCTGCCCCAACACTTTTCACCTCCACCACTCTTTGTGGGAGAGCCCCACTCACCACTCTCTGGGGAATGAATTCCGTATTTATTTTTTTAAAAATAAATTTAGAGTACCCAATACATTTTTCCCAATTAAGTGTGGCCACTCCACCTACCCTGCATCTCTTTGTGTTGTGGGGGCGAAACCCCTGCAAACACGGGGAGAATGTGCAAACTCCACACGGACAGTGACCCAGAGCCGGGATCGAACCTGGCACCTCGGCGCCATGAGGCAGCAGTGCAAACCATTGTGCCACCGTGCTGCCCCCCGTATTTAATTTATTAAGGGCCGTCTTGTATTGATGGCCCCTAGTTCTGGTGACTCCCTGCCCAAAACACATGTTTGGAACCCTTTTCCATAAACTGCTGGATCACCGAGGGGCTGGTTTAGCACAGGGCTAAATCGCTGGCTTTGAAAGCAGACCAAGGCAGGCCAGCAGCACGGTTCAATTCCTGTACCAGCCTCCCTGAACAGGCGGCGGAATGTGGCGACTGGGGGCTTTTCACAGTAACTTCATTTGAAGCCTACTTGTGACAAATCGCCGGGAATCGAAGCTGGGACCCCGGAGCTGTGAAGCAACTGTGCTAACCACTGTGCTACTGTGCTGCCCTGGATTAAAGGCTAGCTGGATTTTTGCGACCCCTCCCCTGCAGGGATGGGGCCCTAAATATGCCCCCAGGGTCTGAGGAAGACCTATTTCATGCAGCGAGCGGGAATGACCTGGAACTCGCTGCGCAGCGAGGGCAATGGATGAATAACTTCACGAGGAAATTCGGTCGAGCTCTTGAAGGGAAATAAACTTGCAGTGATACAGGAATGGAATGGGACTGCCTGGATTGCTCTGCACTGAGCCTGCATGGAATTGATGGGCCGAAGAACCTCCTTCTGTGCTGCAAGGACTCTACGCCATTGCGCAAAATGCTCTAAGTGACATTGTTTTTTTTGCGACAAAGCTGTGAGTCCCATCAGGAGGTCCTGGCTTGAGTTCGAAGAGAGCTCAACTAAAAGAAACACACATCCATGAGTGCTGTTAAAAGGGAGTGTGGGGGTCATTACTTGACCCGCAATCCAAAAGCCTAAACTGAAGATTTAGAGAATGTGATTTCAAACAGAAGTGCGAGCAGTTGAAGAATGAGGCTTCTGTAAAAACAAAAAGAGAATTAGAAATAAAAAGCTGCCTGGTGAAAGTTATTTGTGAAATAAACCAACTGGTTGACCAATGTTGTGTTGGCGAAGGAAATCTGTTGTCATCACGTAGTCTAACCCTATAGTAGTCCTCCTCAAATCCTGCGCCCCAATGTGGGTTGGCCAGAGTTACGACTGATGTTTAAAACAAGAAACAGAGGGCGGCACGGTGGCGCAGTGGTTGTCACTGCTGCCTCACGGTGCCAAGGACCCGGGTTCGATCCGGCTCTGGGTCACTGTCCGTGTGGAGTTTGCACATTCTCCCTGTGTTTGCGTGGGTCTCACCCCCACAAACCCAAAAGAGGTTCAGGCCACACTAAATTGCCGCTGAATTGGAAAATAAAAGAATTGGGTGCTCTAAGTTTATGAAAAAAAAAGAGTATCGGATGCCAAAATAAAAAAGCAAAGCGGTTGTCATCTGCATACTCATTTCAAAGGGTGTGTCATCTCTCCAATTTATTGGTATGTTTTTTCAGATATGGGTAACACTGGCAAAGCATTAATTATCGCCCATTCGCCTGTTAAGCCGAGGTCATTAACAATCAGACACATAGCATGGAGTCACATGTAGGCCAGAGGGGATGCGTAGTGAGCTAGGCTCCCTCCTCAGATGACCATGGGTGAACCAATTGGCTTTTGACCGATTTGTTGTTCTATGTTTGGCGCAGTCTCACAAATGACCAGCTACACCGGAATCTAATTTCACCCTGACCACGATGGGATTTCAGAGAAACAACCTCAGATATTTTCGCAACTACCATTCCCTCATTTATATATAGAACAACACCCACACCAAAGGCAAACACCTTCAGCCAACAATATTAAGGGCTCCCTTCATGCAAGGTAGAACGAAGTAAAAGCGTCGGGAGAAACCACCACGAGAGCCTCCCCGTCCAGAAACTTTGGCACAGCTTCCATTTGTAAGCCATGGCCCAAAGCAGCCTGTGACAACACACAGAGTTCCTCACTACAGCCAGGAGCCATGAGACACGAGAACAAATCACAGCAAAACTCTGAAGGGCTACAGGGAATGGGGTGGAGATGTGGGACTCATTGAGTTGCTCTTGCAGAGAGCCAGTACAGATATGATGGGCCGATTGGCCTCCTTCTGTGCTTTAACCATTCCATTTCCATCATGGCATGTATTTCTTTTTATATAAATTTAGCGTACCCAATTATTTTTTCCAATTAAGGGGCAATTTAGCATGGCCAATCCACCTATCCTGCACATCTTTTGGGTTGTGGGGGCGAAACCCACGCAGACACGGGGAGAATGTGCAGACTCCACACGGAGAGTGACCCAGGGCCGGGATTCGAACCCGGGTCCTCAGCGCCGTAGGCAACAATGCTAACCACTGTGCCACCGTGCTGCCCGCTTCATGGCATGTATAAGAAAGTAAGAAGTCTTACAACACCAGGTTAAAGTCCAACAGGTTTGTTTCAAACACGAGCTTTCGGAGCACTGCTCCTTCTTCAGGTGAAGAAGGAGCCGTGCTCCGAAAGCTCGTGTTTGAAACAAACCTGTTGGACTTTAACCTGGTGTTGTAAGACTTCTTACTGTGCTCACCCCAGTCCAACGCCGGCATCTCCACATCATGTATAAGAAAGACATTCATAGCCCGCTGTTTACAAGCTCAGGGGGCAGGATTCTCCAATAATGGGGCTATGTCCCTACTCCAACGTCAGAATGTGGGTGTTTCAGTCCGGACTTTCCTAAAGAAAGTCCTGAGTGATTCTCCAACCTGCAGGAGTCTAGCAGGGCCCCGGAGTGCTCCTCGCAGCTCTGGCGGCTGATATGGGGCCACGCACCTCCGGTTGGGAGTCCGTGCACGGCGGCCTCGCACGGCGGCCTCGCACGGCATGGCACACTCACACCACGTACTGGCCACGAAAATATAGGCCCCCCCCCACAATCCCGAGATCGCACGCGCCCTCGGATCAGTGGCCCCCGATTGCCAGCCTGGCCCTCCGTGAGGCCCCCCCCCCTCCGTGAAGGATCACCCCACCCCCACCAGGGCGATCGCGGACTGACTCCGCAGCCGCCACTGCCCATTCCCGACAGGCAAAACATGGTTAGGACCACGCCGTCGGGGAATCGCCGTGGGGGCCTCCGTCAATGGCCCCCTATCCGCACCACGTAGACCACGTGCATGGGGGACCGGAGAATCGCGGGAGCGGCGTCAGACCAGATTTCAGCGTAAACGTCCATTCTCCGCACCCGCGTCGATCGCGATTCCGGCGCTGAGGCTGGGAGGGTCCCGCACAAGATGTCCCGGGGCACTTTACAGAAAATGAAATGTGCTCCCCCCCCCCCCCCCCCCCCCCCCCAAGTGCAGTCCATGTTAAACTGTAGGAAACTTGACAGTTAATTTGTACACAGCAATCTGTGCGTCGAGCTGGGTGACGTTGGTCGGCTGTTAGACGAGTGCCTCACATCTGCTTTCACTTTGGAGCAGGATGTGGGTACAGAATTCAGACAGAGGGACTGGGATATTCCCAAGCAGTTTGACACAGGGAGTGGAGGAGGCACTGGAGGTTTTGGCAGGCTTAAAAGTGGACAAATCCCCAGGTCCAGATGAGTTGTATCCCAGACTGCTGTGGGAGGCAAGGCAGGAAATTACAGCAGCTCTCACACAAATTTTTAATTCCTCTCTGGCCATAGGAGAGGCGCCAGAAGACTGGAGGATGGCAATAGCCATATCCCGCTTTCCACCCATATCCTGTGATCCCCTTCACCCTGAGTGCTGTATCTTTTCCTTCTTGAAACATGCTGGGCGGTATTCTCCGCCGGCTCCAAAAATCGCGGAGGCCGTCGTGAACTCGGCCAAGGTTCACCCACACCCGGGGGGCTAGGAGCGGGCCCCCGTCGTTCCCGGCCGCGACCTTGGCCGCTGGAAATGACGCCCGAACGCCGCTTCGTGGATTCCTGCGCATGCGCGGATGACATCAGCGCGCAGACGATGCAAACCCGCGCATGCGCGGTGCCGTCTTTCTCCACCGCAGCCCGGCAAGACGTGGCGGCTTGATCTTGCCGGGTGGCGGAGGCGAAAGAGTGTGTCCGTTTTGGACGCAAGCCCGACGATTGGTGGGCACCGATCGCGGATCTGTCCCCTCCCGAGCACAGTCGCGGTGCTCCCGTCCCAATCGGGCCCTGGATGCCCCAAACGGGCATACGGCGCCCGTCTCACGAATGCAGCGACCAGGTGTGGTTGCTGCCGTGGTGAAACGGGAGGGAAATGCCGGCCGCTCGGCCCATCGGGCTCGGAGGATCGGCGTTCGCCGTGAAAAACAGCGACCGCCGATTTTTCCGAGGGGGGGTGGAGAATCGCTGGGGGCGCCAGGGGGGCGTAAAAAAATGTCGGGAGGCCCTCCCACGATTCTCCCACGCCACGTGGGGAGCGGAGAATTCCGCCCGCTATGTTTTGGCCTCAACTACCTTCGGTGGCAGCGAATTCCACAGGCCGGCCACTCTCTGGGTGAAGGAATTTCTCCTCGCCTCTGTCCGAAATGGTCTACCCCGTATCCTCAGACTGTGACCCCTGGTTCTGGACACACCCACCATCGGGAATATCCTTCCTGCTCCTACCCTGTCCAGTCCTGTCAGCTTTCTGTAAGATCCCCCCTCATTCTTCTGAACTCCAGCGAATACAATCCTAACTGATTCAATCTCTCCTCATTCCTCAGCCCTGCCGTCCCAGGAATCACTCTGGTAGACCTTTGTGGCACTCTCTCGAGAGCAAGAATATCCTTCCTCAGTTAAGGAGACCAAAGCTGCACACAATACTCCAGGTGTTGCCTCACCAAGGCCCTGTATCATTGCAGCAACACATCCCTGCTCTTGTACTCGAATCCTCTCGTTATGAAGGCCAACATACCATTTGCCTTCTTTACCGCCTGCTGTACCTGCTTGCCTTCAGCAATTGGTGTATGAGGACACCCAGGTCTTGTTGCACATTCCCCGCCCCTAATTTATGGCCATTCAAGTAATGGTCTGCCTTCTCTTTTTTTGCAACCAAAGTGGATAACCTCAGATTTATCCAAATTATACTGTATCTGCCATTCGTTTGCCCACTCCCTCAACTTGTCCAAATCACACTGAAGGATCTCTGCATCACCCTCCCACCCAACTGGGTGGCATCTGCAAATCTGGAGATTGGCCGGGTCGCTGACAGTGAAGAAGAAGGTAACAGGAAGATATGGGCAGATTGGCCAAATGGGCAGATAAGTGGCAGATGGAAGTTCACCCTGAAAAGCGTGAGGTGATGCACTTTGGAAGGAGTAACATGACAAGAAATGGCAGGACACTAGGGAGCTCAGAGGAACAGAGGGATCTTGGGAAGCTAGTGCCAAGATCCCGAAAGGTGGCAGAATAGGTTAACAGGGTATTTATGAAGGCACACACTTGTGACACTTGCCCACATCAGTCATGGCATAGACTATAAGAGCAGGGGGGTTATGATGGAGCTGTACAGGACTTTAGTTAGACCACAGCTGGAGTACTGTGTGCAGTTCTGGTCACAGCCCTATAGGAACGATGTGATTGCAGTAGAGAGGATGCAGAGAAGATTCACACAGATGTTCCCTGGGATGGAGCATTTTAGCGATGAAGAGAGGTTGGATACACGCGGGTTGTTTTCTCTGGAGCAGAGAAGGCTGGTGGGGGACCTGATTGACGTGTACATGATTATCAGGGACATGGACAGGATGGATAGAAAGCAGCTGTTCCCCTTAGTTGAAGGGTCAGTTACGAGGGGGCTTAATTCTAAGGGGAAAGGCAGGAGATTTAGAAGGGACTTGAGTCAATGCTTTTCCCCCCAGAGGATGGTGGGAATCTGGTACGCATTGCCTGGAAGGGTAGTAGAGGCAGGAAACCTCACAACCTTGAGAAAATACTTGGGTGAGCCCCTGAAATATCCTAACATTCAGGGGTATGGGCCAAGTGCTGGGAAGCGAGGTTAGTACAGGCTTAGTATTTGTTTGCTGGTGCAGACCTGATGGGCTGAAGGGCCTTTTCTGTACTGTCTGACTCTATGAAACACCAACGTGATAAAATGGCCAGAGGCTGCAGAGAAGGTTGAGAGGCATTCAAAATCACAAATGTTAAGTTCAGCTAAATAAGCAGAAAGAGATTCCATCGTAACCAGAGGAGAAAGATACTGAGGCAGCTGGTAAAAGACCCAGAGGTGACAGCAGGAAACATGTTTTTTTTCGGCAGAGTTATTGTGTGATTGAATGCACTGAATGGTAAGTGGAATAAGGTTCTAAAAGGAAGTTGGACAACCATTTGAAGTCAGAACATGTACAAGTGTATGGGGAAGAGGGGCTAATTGAAGATCCCTTTCAAAGTGTTGGGCACAAGCATGATGGGCTGATTGGCCTCCTTCTGTGCTGTTTCATTCTGTGATAATATCGTCATGCCTTTCATCCCTAGTTTTATACCACCCCCTCAAGTGAAAATATCTCCACATCCATCCTATCGAACCTTTTTTTATATAAATTCAGAGTGCCCAATTTTTTTTTCTCAATTAAGGGGCAATTTAGCATGGCCAGTCCACCTACCCTGCGCATCCTTAGGTTGTGGGGGTGAGACCCACGCAGACACAGGGAGAATGTGAAAACTCCACACGGACAGTGACACGGATTAGGGATCGAACCCGGATCCTTGGCACCGTGAGGCAGCAGTGCTAACCACTCTGCCACCGTGCTGCCCCTCCGTCCTATCGAACCTACCCGTGATCTTAAAGGTCTCTCTCTTCCCAGAGAAAATACCCCTGGCCTGTTCAACCTTTCCTGACAGTTACAACATGGGATTACTGCAAATTGAAAGACCCAGTCAGGCCTGTAATGGTTAGCAGGTATCAGTGCCGTGTTGCTCAGCAGGAAGCTGAATGAGTGAATGTCAACAATGACCTGCCGACTTAATGAGCACTGTTCATTACAGAACACAAACACTCCTCAATTTGCTCAACTTCTTTTCATCCATGCCTCTCGAATGACAAAGGGCTCGATTGCAGGCTGTGAAATTTATCTGGAGGGAGAGGGAAGTTAGGCCGATAAGAACATGAGACGGCCATTAGGTTCAAGAATCACGATCCCTTCTCCTCAAATTCAGCACGTAACCCTTTAATGCCCACCAACCTATCTTATTTCTCACCCACCCACCTACTCCCGGTTTCCTTCAAGCCCTCCTTCTCTCCATTCCCCTCAATCCCCCTACTCACCTTCTTCCCATCTCTAAATCCCACCTAGTCACCTTCTCCCCATCCCTCAATCCCACCTACCAACCTTCTCCCAATGTCCCCCAATCCCACCTTCTCCCCATTTCACTAATCCCACCGACCTACCTTCACCCTATATCCCTCAGTACCTCTACCCACCTTCCCTCCAATTCCCCCAACCTACCTTCAGCCCAGTGTGGTGATATGCATCACTGTAAATACACAAGGGGTTAATGTAAATACACTTGAACTAAATAAACACCAGAGGGAGCATCAGAGACATGACACACAGACATTCAACCAATAGGTCATTAAGATAGGACACGACCAATGGGCAGTCAAGACACCCAGAGGTGACACTACCACAAGGGGGCATTACACAACCCATATAAAAGGACAGGGCACACATGCTCTTTCTCTTTCCATAGGCGACACTCAGACAGACAGGGGCAGATCAGAGCATCACACCCACCACATGGATTAGAGCAGATTGGTTAGTTAGACCGAGTTACTATAGCAAGATCAGCAGGAGAGTCGAACCAAGTAGGAGAATTGTTAACTGTTCAATGAATGCGTTAAACCTATCTCCAAGATGAACCTTCCTTTGTCAGAGTATACATCAAGGAAGCAGCTTATGCTATGTGAAGAAGCATAACACAACACCCGTATCCTTCAATCCCACCAACCCACCCCCTGTCGTATCCCTCAATCCCACCTATCCATCTATCTCCCAATGTCCCTCAATGCCACCTATCTACCTTTCGCCCAACGTCCCTCAATCCCACCTATCCATCTTTCTCCCAATGTCCCTCAATGCCACCTATCTACCTTTCTCCCAATGTCCCTCAATCCCACCTATCCATCTTTCTCCCAATGTCCCTCAATGCCACCTATCCATCTTTCTCCCAATGTCCCTCAATCCCACCTACCCATCTTTCTCCCAACGTACCTCAATCCCAGCTACCCACCTTTCTCCCAACGTCCCTCAATCCCACCTACCCACCTTTCTCCCAACGTCCCTCAATCCCAGCTACCCACCTTTCTCCCAATGTCCCTCAATCCCACCTACCTGCCTTGCCATCACTCCCCTCTCCCTCCTATTCATCTTCTAATGAAATGAAAATGAAAATCGCTTATTGTCACGAGTAGGCTTCAATGAAGTTACTGTGAAAAGCCCCTAGTCGCCACATTCCGGCGCCTGTCCGGGGAGGCTGGTACGGGAATCGAACCGTGCTGCTGGCCTGCTTGGTCTGCTTTAAAAGCCAGCGATTTAGCCTGGTGAGCTAAACCAGCCCCTCTAATCTCTAAGCTGTTGGCACCACACAACAGTGACCATCACACCATCCCTCCCAAAGCCCCCTCCCAAAGCCCCCGGCTCATCTTAACAGGTTGCCAGCATTTTCTCAGCAGGGATGGTTTCAGCGTGTGACTGAGAAGCCTCACGTCAAAGGATGCAGAAACATTGGCAAGCCAATGAAGACATGGTCCAAAGATGTGCAAGTTAATGCACAGAGTTAGAGATATGGTGTGGTGGAATGGTCTTCCAGAGGGTTGTGCAGACTCGATGGGCTGAATGGCCTCCTTCTGCAGTGTTGGGATTCTATTTTTCTTATTCGTTCATGGGATGTGGGCGTTGCAGGCTGTGCCAGCATTTATTGCCCATCCCTAATTGCCCTGGAGAGTTAAGAGTCAACCATATTGCTGTGGGTCTGGACTCACATGTAGGCCAGACCAGATAAGGGCGGCAGATTTCCTTCATTAAAGGACATGAGTGACCCAGATGAGGTTTCTGACAATCAACAATGGTTTCATTGGGCTTTTTATTAATTCCAGATATTTTACTGAGTTTAAATTCCATCACTTGCCGTGGTGGGGTCATTATCCTGGGTCTCTGAATTACTGGTCCAGCGAAAATATCATTATACCCCCACCTCCCCTGTGCTGGTTTGATTATCCCCCCCCCCCCCCAGCGCCCAAGCACTCAACGTGTTTCACTAACATAGCACACTGCCAGAAAAGTGGGACTAATGTTAACCTTTATTAGTGTCACAAGTGGGCTGGTTTAGCTGGTTTGTGATACAGCACAAGATCAGCAAGGCGGGTTCAATTCCTGTACCGGCTGAGAATTCTGAATTCATCCTCTGTGTACCTGAACAGGTGCCGGAATAAGGCGACTAGGGGCATTTTGCAGTAACTTCATACTTGTGACAATTAAAGGTTATTATTATTATTAACACTGCAATGAAGTTACTGTGAAAGTCCCCGAGTCGCCACATTCCGGCGCCTGTTCGGGTACGCATAGAACATACAGTGCAGAAGGAGGCCTTTCGGCCCATCGAATATGCACTGACCCACTTAAGCCCTCACTTCCACCCTATCTCCGGAACCCAATAACCCCTCCTAACCTTTTTGGTCACTAAGGGCAATTTATCATGGCCAATCCGCTTAACCTGCACATCTTTGGACTGTGGGAGGAAACCGGAGCACCCAGAGGAAACCCACGCAGACACGGGGAGAACGTGCAGACTCCACACAGTCAGTGACCCAGCAGGGAATCGAACCTAGGACCTAGGCGCTGTGAGGCAAAAGTACTAACCACTGTGCTGATGCGCCGCTCACGAGAGGTGGGACAATAGAACTGTCCTCCAGATAATCAGTAGCACATGATGTCCGATCTCAAGTTTTCACTTGGGGATGCGCAACAAACTCTTGAGGAAATAGGAAAGGAAGCTTGTCACATGATGCTGGCTGTCTCGGAGCTGCAGCCTCAAACTTACAAACACATTCCAGCTCTCAAAGTGTCCTGACCCTGCAATTGAACTCTGGTTGACCCGAGCCTGTGTTTACTTAGCAGCAATTAGATTTTTTGGACTGAAAGAGTACCTCTACCGCCCCAGCAGTTGTACAGTACATCGCAAAGTGCGCAGAGCCTCTTGAAATGCCTAACCTAACACCTCTCCTCTCGTTGAGCAGAATGCGTCACCCAACAAGGGTAATTAGTAATTTTTGAAGCTAAGATTTGGCAATGTTTTTGAAGCAAGGCTGGAGGCCTGCGTTTATTCCGCAACCTGAACTAAGCCAGCTTCAAGCGCGTGGACATTTACAGCAACGCAAAGTCAGGACCGCGTTCCTGCCACCCTTTCTCCCGCCTTTCTCTGAAGGCCCCAACAACTGGGTGGGGTACAATTCCCAGCTTGTGTTCCTCGCTCCCGTACGCCATCCGCGACAATGGCCCGAATCTTGTCCTCTTATTGGCAGCGGGGACTGGAGAGGGCAGGCCTGCTTAACGGTGCAGGAGAAGAAACGTGAGCTTCCCAATAGCGGGATGAGAGTTGGGAATGAAAGGTTGCGGCGGATTGAATACGGATCGAGCCTCCTGATTGCATGCAGCGGGAACTCATTTTGATGGCATGACCATGTCTGAGCGAGTGGCCCTAGACGATGGGATACATCGCAGCCAAGCCACATCGTGGCCTGAATTGCTCCCCATACCAGTGCCATTACCAAGAGACGTATAATGAAAGATTACGAGGCACTTCATAGCATGTTACAGCACTGACTAAAGCCATTCGGCCCATTGGTCCTCTGCCATCTCTTTGGAAGATCTATCCAATTAGTCCCGCTCAACCACCCTTTCCTCAAACAGAGGAACATAGAAAATACAGCACAGAACAGGCCCTTCGGCCCACAATGTTGTGCCGAACTTTTGTCCTAGATTAAGAACAAATTAATCTGCACCCCATCATTCTACCGTAATCCATGTACCTATCCAATAGCCACTTGAAGGTCCTAATGTTTCCGACTCAACTACTTCCACAGGCAGTGCATTCCATGCCCCCACTACTCTCTGGGTCAAGAACCTACCTCTGACATCCCCCCTATATCTTCCACCATTTACCTTAAATTTACGTCCCCTTGTAATGGTGTTCCACCCAGGGAAAAAGTCTCTGACTGTCTGCTCTATCTATTCCCCTGATCATCTTATAAACCTCTATCAAGTCTCCCCTCATCCTTCTCCGTTCTAATGAGAAAAGGCCCAACACCCTCAACCTTTCCTCGTGAGACCTACTCTCCATTCCAGGCAACATCCTGGTAAATCTCCTTTGCACCTTTTCCAAAGCTTCCACATCCTTCCTAAAATGAGGTGACCAGAACTGCACACAGTACTCCAAATGTGGCCTGACCAAGGTTTTGTACAGCTGCATCATCACCTCACGGCTCTTAAATTCAATCCCTCTGCTAATGAACGCTAGCACATTATATGCCTTCTGCACAGCTCTATCCACTTGAGTGGCAACTTTCAAAGATCTATGAACATAGACCCCAAGATCTCTCTGCTCCTCCACATTGCCATGAACCCTACCGTTAACCCTGTATTCCGCATTCATATTTGTCCTTCCAAAATGGACAACCTCACACTTTTCAGGGTTAAACTCCATCTGCCACTTCTCAGCCCAGCTCTGCATCCTATCTATGTCTCTTTGCAGCCAACAACAGCCCTCCTCGCTATCCACAACTCCACCAATCTTCGTATCGTCTGCAAATTTACTGACCCACCCTTCAACTCCCTCATCAAAGTCATTAATGAAAATCACAAACAGCAGAGGACCCAGAACTGATCCCTGCGGTACGCCACTGGTAACTGGGCTCCAGGCTGAATATTTGCCAACCACCACCACTCTCTGACTTCTATTGGTTAGCCAGTTCGTTATCCAACTGGCCAAATTTCCCACTATCCCATGCCTCCTTACTTTCTGCATAAGCCTACCATGAGGAACCTTATCAAATGCCTTACTAAAATCCATGTACACCACATCCACTGCTTTACCTTCATCCACGTGCTTGGTTACCTCCTCAAAGAATTCAATAAGACTTCTGAGGCAAGACCTACCCCTCACAAATCTGTGCTGACTATCCCTAATCAAGCAGTGTCTTTCCAGATGCTCAGAAATCCTATCCCTCAGCACCCTTTCCATTACTTTGCCTACCACCGAAGTAAGACTAACTGGCCTGTAAATCCCAGGGTTATCCCTATTCACTTTTTTGAACAAGGGCACGACATTCGCCACTCTCCAATCCCCTGGTATGATCCCTGTTGACAGTGAGGACGAAAAGATCATTGCCAACGGCTCTGCAATTTCATCTCTTGCTTCCCATAGAATCTTTGGATATATCCCGTCAGGCCCGGGGGACTTGTCTACCCTCAAGTTTTTCAAAATGCCCAACACATCTTCCTTCCTAACAAGTATCTCCTTGAGCTTACCAGTCTGTTTCACACTGTCCTCTCCAACAATATGGTGCCTGTCATTCGTAAATACTGACGAAAAGTACTCATTCAAGACTCAATACACAATCTCCCACTACTATCCTTGATCGGACCTACCCTCGCTCTAGTCATTCTCATATTTCTCACATATGTGTAAAAGGCCTTGGGGTTTTCCTTGATCCTATCCACCAAAGATTTTTCATGCCCTCTCTTAGCTCTCCTAATCCCTTTCTTCAGTTCCCTCCTGGCTATCTTGTATCCCTCCAGCACCCTGTCTGAACCTTGTTTCTTCAGCCTTACACAAGTCTCCTTCTTCCTCTTAACAAGACATTCAACCTCTCTTGTCAACCATGGTTCCCTCTTCGGGGTTTCAGACGAGTCAGATCTAATCCTGGGGAGGAGGGCGGACGCCCTTGCCTTTGCCTCCCTGATCGCCCGCCGTAGAATCCTGTTTGGCTGGCGGTCAGCAGCACTGCCCAGAGCTGCAGACTGGCTGTCCGACCTCTCGGAATCTCTTCAAATGGAGAAAATCTAATTCGCCATCCGAGGGTCGGATGACGGCTTCCACAGAACGTGGGAGCCATTCATGCAACTGTTCCGGGACCTGTTTGTGGCCAACGTACAAGAGGAAGAATAGTCGGGGGAAGGTAGCCGGGGGGGGGGGGGGGGGGGGGGGGGGGGGGGGGGGGCTACGGGTTTGTTACGGGTTCGTTACGGGGGTTTGATGGCTAGCTAAGGCCCAAAACCAAACTAAATAAATGCCAATAAACATGTTGGGGAATGTAAAATATGTATGCCGGCTAAAGGGGGGAGGCCACAGTTATTATTACGAAGGTGCTTACCTGTAAATATATATGTTAATTTTTGCGTGTTCTTTTTTTTTCTCTCTCTCTAACAATTTGTAATTTGTTCAATATAAAACATGAAAACTGAATAAAAAACATTTACAAAAAAAAACCATGGTTCCCTCACTCGACCATCTCTTCCCTGCCTGACAGGGACATACATATCAAGGACACGTAGTATCTGTTCCTTGAACAAGTTCCACATTTCAATTGTGTCCTTCTCTGACAGCCTATGTTCCCAATTTATGCACTTCAATTCTTGTCTGACAGCATTGTATTTACCCTTCCCCCAATTGTAAACCTTGCCCTGTTGCACGCACCTATCCCTCTCCATAACTAAAGTGAAAGTCACAGAATTGTGGTCACTATCTCCAAAATGCCCCCCCACGAACAAATCTATCACTTGCCCTGGTTCATTAGCAAGGGGCTGGTTTAGCTCACCAGGCTAAATCGCTGGCTTTTAAAGCAAACCAAGCAGTCCAGCAGTATGGTTCGATTCCCGTACCAGCCTCCCCAGACAGGTGCCGGAATGTGGCGACTAGGGGCTTTTCACAGTAACTTCATTGAAGCCTACTTGTGACAATAAGCGATTTTCTTTTTTTTTCCAAGTACCAAATCCAATATGGCCTCCTCTCTGGTCGGATAATCTACATACTGTGTTAGAAAAGCTTCCGGGCCACACTTCACAAACACACTTTCAAAGGACAAAATGTTTTCCCGTCAAGTATTTATCCAGTTCCCTTTTGAGATTTTGGCTTGAATCTGTTTCCACCACCCTTTCAGACAGCGCATTCCAAATCACAACAACTCGCTAGGCACAAAACATTCTCTTCATCCCACATCTGTTTTCTCTTTTTTTTGCCAATCAACTTAAATTTGTGTCTATCGAATACCGACCCTCCTGCCAATGGAAACAGTTCCTCCCAGTCTACTCTACTGAGACAAATCCTATCTTGAACCAGGCGACTAAACTTTCCCTTAACCATCACGACATAAAGACAGAGAGTCCAGTTCGCACAATCCCAACTCGGAGAATCCCAGCACGGACAATCCCAGCTCGCACAATCCCAGCTCGCACGATCCCAGCTCGCACGATCCCAGCTCGCACGATCCCAGCTCACTCAATCCCAACTCGGAGAATCCCAGCACAGACGACCCCAGCTCGGACGACCCCAGCTCGGACGACCCCAGCTCGGACGACCCCAGCTCGGACGGTCCCAGCACGGACGGTCCCAGCACGGACGGTCCCAGCACGGACGGTCCCAGCACAGACGGCCCCAGCACAGACAGCCCCAGCACAGACAGCCCCAGCACAGACAGCCCCAGCACAGACAGCCCCAGCACAGACAGCCCCAGCACAGACAGTCCCAGCTCGGACAATCCCAGCTCGGACAATCCCAGCACAGACAGTCCCAGCTCGGAGAATCCCAGCACAGACAGTCCCAGCTCGGAGAATCCCAGCACGGACAATCCCAGCTCGGTCAATCCCGACTCGGACAATCCCAGCTCGGACAATCCCAGCTCGGACAATCCCAGCTCGGACAATCCCGGCTCGGACAATCCCGGCTCGGACAATCCCAGCTCGGACAATCCCAGCTCGGACAATCCCAGCTCGGACAATCCCAGCTCGGACAATCCCGGCACGGACAATCCCAGCTCGGACAGTCCCAGCACGGACAATCCCAGCTCTGACAATCCCAGCTCTGACAATCCCAGCTCTGACAATCCCAGCTCTGACAATCCCAGCACGGACAATCCCAGCTCGGACAATCCCAGCTCGGACAATCCCAGCTCGGACATCCCAGTTTCTCCTTTTGTGTTAATTACCTTGGCCAATTCCTAATGAGAATAAAAATCAGACTGCAACAAGGAGATGTGACTAAGAACTTGATGATCAAGGTATATTTTGAAAAAGGTCTTAAGAAAAGGATGGATAGAACAGCGGGAGGGATGTAAGGAAGGAGGCGGATGGAGGGTGGCACAAGGGGTTGCAGTGAACAATGATCAGCTTAGTCATTGTTCAATGTTTTCAGCAGTGCAAGACTTGATTAAAAATAAGAATGTGGATTTATATTGCAACTTTAACATGGTAAATTGTCCCAAGGTTCTTTACAGGAGTATGGAGTGTGATGGGATACTCTCCACTTGCCTGGATGAGTGCAGCTCAAACAACACTCAAGAAGCTCAACACCATCCAGGGCAAAGCAGCCCCGCTTGATTGGCACCCCATCCACCACCTTCAACATTCATTCCCTCCACCACCGACGCACAGTGGCAGCCGTGTGTACCATCTTCAAGATGCACTGCAATAACTCCCCAAGGTTCCTTAGACAGCACGTTCCAAACCCACGTCCACTACCATCTAGAAGGACAAGAGCAGCAGACACCTGGGAACCTCAACATCTGGAGGTTCCCCTCCAAGTCACTCACCACCCCGACTTGGAAAAAACATAGTCAAAATTCTGGAACTTCGTCTCCAACAGAACTGTGGGTGCACCTACACCACATGGACCGAAGCAGTTTTAAAAGGCAATTGAACCAACACCACCACAAGGGCAATTAGGGGTGGGCAATAACACCAGGCCTAACCAGCGACATCCACATCCCATGAAAGGTGCAGCAGGGTAGCACAGTGGTTAGCACTCTGGCTTCACAGTGCCAGGGTCCCAAAATCGATTCTCGCTTGCATCACTGTCTGTGCGGAGTCTGCACGTTCTCCCCGTGTTTGCGTGGGTTTCCTCCGGGTGCTCCGGTTTCCTCCCACAGTCCAAAGATGTGCAGTTTAGGTGGATTGGCCATGATAAATTGCCCTCAGGCTAGATGGAGTTGAAGGATTACAGGGATAGGGTGGAGATGTGGGATTAAGTAGGGTGGTATTTCCAAGAGCCAGTGCAGACTCGATGGGCTGAATGGCCTCCTTCTGCTCTGTAAATTCTATGATTTTAAAAAAAATTTAGAGTGCCCAAATATTTTTATTTTTCCACTTCAGGGGCAATTTAGCCTGGCCAATCCTCCTACCCTGCACACCTTTGGGTTGTGGGGGTGAAACCCATGCAGACACGGGGAGAATGTGCAAACTCCACACAGACAGTGACCCAGAGCCGGGATTCGAACCCAGGTCCTCAGTGCCGCAGTCGCAGTGCTAACCACTGCGCCGCATGCCGCCCTCTATGATTCTATGATAAAGAATAAAGTAAAAGGAATTTTTTGACACTGGGCCATGTATGGAGATTTTAGACTAGGTGACCAGAGAGGAATATTTTGAGGGCTGTCCTGAATTAGGAGAGAGAAAGAAGGGGGCAGGGAATTCTAGAGCCTTGGACCCAGGCAGTTTTGAACCTCCTCATGGAGGGTTGTCGGGGCAGAAATAGGGAGAAGGACCAAAGGGGTTTGTAAACAAGGACGAGTGTTTTCAGGTGGAGTTGTTGTTTGGCCGGGAATCCTGAGCTGAGCTGAAAGGCAGGATGGTGGAGGTCTGAAATTGAGGTTATGCCAAACCCACCAGATGTCTGTCCCAAACCTAGGGCGGGATTTTCCAATCCCGCGGCAGAGTGTCCACGCAGCCGTATACGCCGTTGTGTTTTATGACGGCGTGAACGGGCCGACCCAAAGACTAATTCTGGCCCCTAAAGGGGGCCAGCGCGGCACTGGAGCGGTTTACGCCGCCCCAGCTGCTGATCCCGGCACGAACTGGGCACCGCGGGATCTGCGCATACACAGTGGCTTCCTTCAACGCGCTGGCCCCGATGCAACATGGCGCAGGACTGCGGGGGCCGGCGCATAGGAAAGGAGGCCCCCAGCCAGAGAGGCCGGCCCGCCGATCGGTGGGCACCGATTGCGGGCCAGGCCACATCGGAGGCCCCCCCCGGGGGTCGGTACCCCCCCCCCCCCACCCTCCCACAGGCCCCCCCCCCAATCTTTCCACGCCGAGATCCCGCCGGCTGAGAGCAGGTGTGGGCAGCGCCGACGGGACTCGCCATTTCACGATGGCCGTTCGGCCCATCCCGGGCCAAGAATCGGCAGGCCAGCCGTGTAGAACGGCCCCCGACCGGCCCCGTGCCAACCACGCCGGCGCCAATTCTCCACAGCGTGCCAGCGTTGGGGCGACGTGGCACAAATCGCGCCGGTCCCGGGGATTCTCCGGCCCCGGGCTGAGAGAATCCCGCCCCTAGTCCCTAGTTTTCTACAACACTGAGGTGACGTCAGATCACCAATAGCCATACGTTGATATGGATGCTCTCAGTGTAACCCATGGAATTAGCTGGAACTCAAGAAGTTACTGCCAGGGGCGAGGAGTTCAAAGAACAAAGAACAATACAGCACAGGAACAGGCCCTTCGGCCCACCAAGCCTGGACTAGTCATGATGCCACACTTGGCCAAAACTCTCAGCACTTCCTTGTGCCCTATCCCTCTATACCCATCCTATCCATGTGTTTGTCAAGATGCCTTCTGAACGCCGTTAATGTATCTGATTCCACAACCTCCCCTGGCAACGTGTTCCAGGCACTCACCACCCTCTGCGTAAAAAACTGCCTCACACATCTCCTCTAAACTTTGCCCCACGGACCTGAAACCTATGCCCCCTGGTGACAGCCCCTCCACGCTGGGAAAGAGTGCCGGCCCATTCACTCTATCCATGCCCCTCATAATCTTGTAGACCTCTATCAGGTCACTCCTCTTGTCTTTCTAATGAAGACAGTCCGAGTCTATCCAGCCTCTCCCCATAGCTAACACCTTCCAGACCAGGCAACATCCTGGTAAACCTCCTCTGCACCCTCTCCAAAGCCTCCACATCCTTCTGGCAGTGTGGCGACCAGAATTGTGCGCAATATTCCAAGTGCGGCCGTACCAAGATTCTATACAACTGTAACATGTCTTGCCAGTTTTTATATTCAAAGTTCCTCATTCTCCGACCTAAATTTTCCCCAATTTTCTCTCTGCCCAAAAAACATTGGTTCTTGCCTACGTTCGTGGCCAGGCCAATATTTATTCCACCACAAACCATTGCCGCGTTGCGTTTTGCGGGAGATTGCTGTGCTCACAGTAGCTGCGGTTTCCCACATCGCTGCGGTGAATTCACGTCAACCAATGCTTGTGAGGCAGCTGAGGGCATCATCACAATATCGAAACAGGGGGCGGCCCGGTGATGCAGTGGTCAGCACTGCTGCCTCACGGCGCTGAGGACTCGGGTACGATCCCAGTCCCGGGTCACTGTCCGCGTGGAGTTTGCACATTCTCCCCGTGTTTGTGTGGCTCTCACCCCCACAACCCAAAAGATGTGCAGGGTAGGCGGATTGGCCACGCTAAATTGCCCCTTAATGTGAAAATTTAAAAAAATGAATAAACAATGTTGAAGCACGGGGCATGTAAATGCAGATGGGCTGAATGGCCAGCTGTTCTGTGAGATTCTGTGAATAGCTCTCATTCTTGGCTGGAAGAGATCACTCAGCCGTCCAGAAAGGATTTTTTTGTGTCCGCGGTTCGCTGGGCCTGTGATTTCTTTCACTTCACCGCTGTTTAAGCTCACACTTGGCCTCTCTTCTCCTGGCTTCTTTTGAAATGAGCAAGAGATGAGATGCTGCTCAGTTGGAAGATGTCCTCAGCAGGCGATGGATGAAACAGCGTAGCTGTCACCTGTCACTCCCTGCTTGGGCCCGTTTAATGAAGGACGTGCTTAATTCCTCAGCCTGGCTTTTGAAGATGGATCATCGCGACGGAACAGGAACTGTATCCCAGGGAGCCTGTCAGTTAAGGAAGAGAAGGGAGAGCTGCCGGACCGTGAAAGGGAATGCTGAGAGCCAAACACACAAGTGTATTCTTCCCCGAGGGTTCAGCAAGCTCCGCACTCTCTCCTGTTGAACAGAGAGTCTCCGATCTCCCCGAGGTGTGATTTAATGTGAGTCCAGCATCCTGCAGTGCTGACAAACATGCATTATATCTGCCAGCATTGTTATGATGACTAGCGGTCTGTTGAAGGGAGTCCCATCATGTGCGTGACCTGCTGACAGGTTATTGGGGGAGAGCATTAACCTATCTCAGGAGTGGAACAGAGGAAGGAACAAATGGAGGCCATTCAGTCCCTCAAGCCTGTTCTGCCATTGATGGTTGATCTGTATCTCAACTCCATCAACCCACCTTGGTTCCATAACCCTATTCAGTAGCACGCCCTTCAGCCTGCCCTGTCTGTGCTAGCTCTTTTGGAAGAGCTCATCACGGTTCCCTCTCCCCCAGCTCTTTCCCTCCATCTACAAAACGTTCCTTTTCCAGTCTTGAAATTAAAAAATAATCTTTAGTGTCACAAGTAGGCTTACATTAACACTGCAATGAAGTTACTGTGAAAATACCCTAGTCGCCACACTCCGGCGCCTGTTCGGGTACACTGAGGGAGAATTCAGAATGTCCAATTCACCTAACAAGTACGTCTTTTGGGGCTTGTGGGAGGAAACCGGAGCACCCGGAGGAAACCCACGCAGACACGGGGGGGGGACGTGCAGACTCCGCACAGACAGTGACCCAAGCCGGGAATCGAACCTGGGACCCTGGGGCTGTGATGCAACAGAGCTAACCACGGTGCTGCCCAATTCCATTTTGAAAGTTCCTGTTGAATCTGCCCCCGCCGCCAATTCAGGCAGCGATTTTCAGATCACAACAATTAGCTGCGTATTCTCCAATTAAGGGGCAATATAGCGTGGCCAACCCATCTATCCTGCACATCTTTTTGGGTTGTGGAGGGGGGTGAGACCCACGCGGACACGGGGAGAATGTTTATTACCCACCCCTAATTGCCCTTGAAGAAGATGGTGGCGAGATGCCTTCATGAACCCCTGCAGTCCATGTGGGAGGGCGGGAAAGGATGAAGGAAAAAATGAAGAACGGGAGAGAGTTGAGAAACATAAGCTATGAAACAGTTCAAGTAGCGTAAACCTGTGTCCGTCTGTTTACTGACTCCCCTGCCAAGTCTCCCTACACATGCTAACAAAACCCCTCATGGTTTTCACTCCCCTATTCAGTTTTTATTTCTTTTTTTAAATAAATTTAGAGTGGCCAAATCATTTTTTCCAATTAAGGGGCAATTTAGTGTGCCCAATCCACCTACCCTGCACATAGAACATAGAACAGTACAGCACAGAACAGGCCCTTCGGCCCTCGATGTTGTGCCGAGCAATGATCACCCTACTTAAACCCACGTAACCCGTATACCCGTAACCCAACAATCCCCCCATTAACCTTACACTACGGGCAATTTAGCATGGCCAATCCACCTAACCCGCACATCTTTGGACATCTTTGGGTTGTGGGGGCCAGATCCACGCAGACACGGGGAGAATGTGCAAACTCCTCACGGACAGTGACCCAGAGCCGGGATCGAACCTGGGACCTCGGCACCGTGAGGCAGCCGTGCTAACCCACTGTGCCACCGTGCTGCCCTCCCCCTATTAAATTTCCCTGTAACCTCCTCTGATCTACGAAGAGGCATGGCAGCTTCTGCAGCTTCTCCAAAGCACAGAAATTCTTCAATGCAGGTTAAAGAAACGGCATCTAACCTTTCAATTAGTCGACTACGAGTCTTTCAGCCTCAACATCGAACTCAACAATTTCAGGTCATAACCATTGTCCTCATTGTTTCAAACAATGGTCCTGGTAATTATTCCGGGTGCGATCTACCGGCCGCATCCCGTTGGGATTGCAGTGGGACGCGGCATGCAGTGCTGAGCACCGGGAAATACGCGGGTAAACGCGCTCACTATGGACACAGTTCCCAATTCATTAAATCGCGCCCTTCAAAGCTTTTCCGTTAAATTGCCCCCTCTGGTCTCGTAATTTACACCCCCCTCTAGACCCACCTTTTATTTCTTTACCTGTTCCATTACAATCTCCTTTTGCCTTGCACCATCATTCTTTCTGTCTTTAATCTCTCCTGCCTCCCACTCCATCACAAACTTTGCCCTTTGTTCTGTCTAGATTTGTTTAAAAACTGCTAAATCTATAACTCCTTCCAGCCCCTGCCGGGGTTTGGCGGCGACGCCAACAGCAGGCAACATTTTGGGTGAGAAAATTCGAAGAGTGGCTAAAATTTAATTGAATTTTGGCCGCTCTCCAAATTTCCCATCCCGCCCAGACAGTGCCTACAGGTGCTCACCCATTAACTCTGTTTCTCTCTTCCCCGTTGCTGCCTGACGTGTGGACTACTTCCAAGTTCTCATCCCTTTCATTTCTTCTACCCTCCCCTCTCGGTTGAATTCAGTAACACGCGGGGTTAATATATTAACGGGTGACTCTCTGCCTGTTCAGCATCTCCATTGGCTGTTTTTCCTGTCACTAACCATTGGGACGGCAGTGCCATCAATTTCCACTTCACCAAAAGCCTGGGCTCTGAGTTCAGTGAAACGGTCTGATGCCAACGAGTCCAATTGCTCTTGGCGGCACTGTGTGGCAGTGGTTAGCACTGCTACCTCACGCCGCCGAAGACCCGGGTTCGATCCCGGCCCCGGGTCACTGTCCGTTGTCATAATATACACCAGTATATCATGGTGCAGACACACACTGATGGACACACACAAGGACCAATCAACATGTACAAACACCGCAGCCAATCACCAGTTAGAATACACACACTATAAAGGCAGAGGGCACCACGGTTCCCGCTCATTCTGGGTGCTGCCTCTGAGTGTAACAAGAACTCATCCAGCCCAGCACTGACTTACAACACGTGCCGAGAGAATCAACTGGTTCGGACAAGGCTTAGGTCTCTAGTTTAAGTTAGCATCATTTAGACCCACAGTCATCGTGTGTTAGTTAGTTAGAAGTAGTTAATAAAATTGAGTTGAACCTTCATCAGTGTTGGAAGTGTCTGTTCATCTCTCAAGTCTACACTAGCCAACACTTCATCCATGTTGAGTTTGCACATTCTCCCTGTGTCCGCGTGGGTCTCACCCCCACAACTCAAAAAAATGTGCAGGGTAGGTGGATTGGCTACGCTAAATTGCCCCTTAATTGGAAAAAAAATAACTGGGTACTATAAATTTATTTTTTAAAAGTCCAATTCCTCCCACTCAGTCTTTGCCCATCCCATTAATCACATCAAATGGAGAGAGAGAAAGTGAGAGAACAATAGTGATAGAGGAAGAGAGCGAGAAAGGGGGTGAGAAAGAGAGAGAGAGAATGAGTGAGAGAGATTGAGAGGGAGAGGCAGAGAGAGAGAGCAAGCGATAGGGAATGATTGAAAGAGTGAGGGAGAGAGAGAGCAAGTGAGAGATAGAGCCACTGAGAGAGAGAACAAGAGAGAAAGAGTGAGCGAGAGGGAGAGACTGAGCGAGAGAGTGAAGAGCATGAGAGAGCAAGGGAGAGAGTGAGAGAGAGAACAAGTGTGAGAGAGTAAGGGTGAGAGAGAGTGAATGAGGCAGTGAGAGGGAGGAGCGAGAGAGCGAAAGAGAGAATGTGTGTGTGTGAGAGAGAGAGAGACCCTGAACATATTAATATTGATGGGAGAGAGACAAGGAAAAGATGGTTGAATTCACTGTGTCTTTATTCACTGTTAAATTGTCCACACACACCCTCAAGCAATACATTTCTCCCTCTCTCTGTCCATCCTTCCTCGTGTTTGTCCCCCTTTCCCCTCATCCTGTTCTCCATCTCTCTCTCTCTACATAATTGACCTAGTCAGTTAAAGTAATTAACTGTATACGAAGCACTTTAACACTTGTGGGATTGATATTTGTCCTGTACAAATATAAATCCTTTTTTTCGTCTATATTTCCGTTTCTCTGCTGTGACTGTCCTTTCCTCTCGTCTTTCCTCCCTCTGGATCTCTCCCGTCTTCCCTCCTCTCTTCCCTTCTTCCTTTCTCTATCTGTCTCTCCCTTCCACTCCTTTTAGCCTCCTTTCTCGCTCTAATTTCTGTCTTTTCTCTTCTGTTGTTTCTCTCTCCCCTGTGTCTCTTATCCTCCCTCTCTCTTACACACACAATGTATACTTGAATAAAAAGCATCTCCCCCACCCTCCTCTCCCTCGCTCTCACCAGTCGCTAATTAATGCTTTTAATCCCCTTCAGACAATTGAAAAGCTTTTGAATTTGGTAACAGGAGAGTTTGGACCAGGGAAATGGATGTTCATTTGTTCACTAAATGCGCTCCGCGAAACACAAAAGTAGAGTCAATCCTTATGACGAGAGAATCAAAGTTCCCGTATTTAACATTTTCCCTTTTGTTTATGTGTATACGGGTCTGTGGAATAATAGATATGCATACACTCATTAAAATTCAGCAGGCAGCGTGATGGTTACAGGCAGTCTTTTCCCCTTTCTCCTAATAGGGTAACAAAAGAAACTTTAAGCGTTGAGCCAAACAATTAGCCAGCTTCACAGTGACTAGAGAGGGCCTGGCCTGTCGCAGGAGCCATTACCGAAGCAACACTTTCCCATTCAGAGGAGCCTTTTGGGCAGCTTAAACTGCATTCTGTCAAACCATGAGCAATGCTCAATGGGATGCCTGTGCTCAGCTCTCCCCTCGGAGCAGATTCCCTCACGTACACACATTGCGGGCGCAACAGGCACCCCCCCTCCCCCCCCCCCCCCCCCCCCCCCAGTGACCCCCCCCCCAATCTCTGTAACCTCCTCCATCCCTGCAACCCTCTGAGGTCTCTGCAATCTTCCACAATCCCTTCCACATTTCCACTGACAAACATCCCTTCATCTACCCCGGGCTCTGGAAGAGCCTCTCTGTCTTTCTCTCCCATCTTTTCAGACACTCCTCTGAACCGACACCTGCGATCGCAGGGGAGATGGCAGTGTCCTGGTAATGTCACCGGCCTAGTCATTCTGAGATCCAGGCTAAAGGCCTGGGGCCATGGGTTCAACTCCTACCATGGCCGCATGAGGTCCATGAAATAGAAAGCTAGTCTCAGTAACAGTGACCATGAAACTATCAGCGGCACATGGCGCAGTGGTTAGCACAGGGGCTACGGTGCTGAGGACCCCGGGTTCGAATCCCGGCCCTAGGTCACCGTGTGGAGTTTGCACATTCTCCCCGTGTCTACGTGGGTCTCACCCCCACAACCCAAAGATGTGCAGGGTAGGTGGATTTGCCACGCTAAATTGCCCCTTCATTGGAAAAAAAACAATAATTAGATACTCTAAATTTTTAAAAATGAAACTATCAGCGATTGTTGTAAACCCCATTGGGTTTACTAATGACCTCCAGGGAAGGAAATCTGCCATCCTTACCTGGTCTGGCCTACATGTGATGCCAGATCCACAGCCATGTGGTTGATACTGAAATGGTCTCACAGGCCACTCGGGTCGAGGGGCAATTAGGGATGGGCATGAAATGCTGGCCATTGAATAACGTTTTGTACACCTGTTCTAATATCTCCTGCAGCTCAATATTTGTTTGATGATCACTCCAATGGTTTTGAACGTTGTACCGTGTTAAACATGTCAAGGTAAGTTGGGAAACGGGATGAAAGACTTGTATTTATTCACAAGGTCAGGGCATCGCAAAGCACTTTACAATAATTCTCTGAGGGAATGTCAGCCTAGGTTTTGAAGTCGCTGGGGTGGGCCTTGAACCGATGACTTTCTGACTCACAAGTCAGAGTTGTGGGGCGGGATTCTCCGGAGAAGGATTCTCCGTTGTCCGCCTCTCTTCATGGCGTTCGTGTGGCGGGCAGGGTGGAAGAATCCAGTCCGTTACCTCATCAGGCCCGGCTGGTGCAAGTGTTACATTAGCATCGTCAGCCAAAGTTAGGGAGATCCAAATCACTCCCAGGATCCGCCAGGCAGGAATGCAGAGTGGAATTTCCAATCACATCGCGTTGAGCTTCTGTAAAACACTGATCCGGCCTCAGCTAGAATATTCTATCTGGTTCTGGACACTACACTTTAGGAATGATGTCAAGGCATTGGAGGGGATGCGGAAAAGATTAACGAGAATGGTTCCAGGGATGAAGAAGTTCCGTTACATAGAATTCATAGAATTTACAGTGCAGAAGGAGGCCATTCAGCCCATCGAGTCTGCACCGGCTCTTGGAAAGAGCACCCTACCCAAGCTCAACACCTCCACGCTATCCCATAACCCAGTAACCCCACCCAACACCAAGGGCAATTTATCATGGCCAATCCACCTAACCTGCACATCTTTGGACTGTGGGAGGAAACCGGAGCACCCGGAGGAAACCCACGCAGACACGGGGAGGATGTGCAGACTCCGCACAGACAGTGACCCAAGTAGGAATCGAACCTGGGACCCTGGAGCTGTGAAGCAATTGTGCTATCCACAATGCTACTGTGCTGCCCTGTTACGAAGGTAGATTGGAAGGACGGCAATGTGGTGCAGTGGTTATCACTATTGTCTCACGGCACTGAGGACCCGGGTTCGAATCTCGGCCCTGGGTCACTGTCCATGAGGAGTTTGCACATTCTCCCCCCCACAACCCAAAGATGTGCAGGATGGGGGGCGGGGAGGTGTGTGGAATTGACTCCAATGAAGCATTGCACTGTGGGATAGGCACCCCCACACATCCAGACGACAAGGCCAAGCTTGTGTGCTTTATGTTAGTTATTGCTCAGCTGCCGAGACTAAAAATGATTCAACAGCAAAGGGCAAACAGACTGAAACACCTGGGCCAGTTATGAGAAGTTTCACTGACCGATAATTAAATGCCTTCTGCAACAAATAACAAAGGACAAGAGGCCTAGAATCCCATGACGGCTGAAGCCTCGGTAAATTTAGAGAGGCCCCAGTGCTACCCAGTAATGGCTAGCACCTGGGTAAATGTCTGCACGCCTGTGAAATATCACGTGGGCTTTGATAAAACATGCAAAGCACAGTCCTGTGGGTCAGCTGGTGAATGAGCCACACATACCAGCAAAGGGCTGCCATCCTGCTGGATTAGCAAGGGGCAAGGGATGAAATAGAGTTAGAGTTAGAGTTAGAACAGTACAGCACAGAACAGGCCCTTCGGCCCTCGATGTTGTGCCGAGCAATGATCACCCTACTCAAGTCCACGTATCCACCCTATACCAGTAACCCAACAACCCCCATTAACCTTATTTTTTTTTTAGGACACTAAGGGCAATTTAGCCTCACCAATCCACCTAACCCGCACATCTTTGGACTGTGGGAGGAAACCGGAGCACCCGGAGGAAACCCACGCACACACGGGGAGGACGTGCAGACTCCGCACAGACAGTGACCCAGCCAGGAATCGAACCTGGGACCCTGGAGCTGTGAAGCATTTATGCTAACCACCATGCTACCGTGCTGACCTGATGTGGCATTTTATTGCAGCATCCTGGGGTATAGGGGGGGTTCAGGAACAGACAGAGTTTCCAGCAGTGATCACAGTCCAATGGCCTCAAACAGAATGTAAGCACCCGACTCAGGTCAAATAACATTCACCCCACAAAAGTGCCCGTCAATGACCAACTCTGGAAAGAGAGAATCTAATAATCATCTTCCCTCGGCAATCCCCCACTATCAACATCCTGGAGGGTGTATGGGGACAGGGGGGGGTTGTCGGCAACATCCCCGTATCAACATCCTGGGGGGGGGGGGGGGGCGATGCCGAAATCGCATTGGGCGACGGGGTGGAGAATCCGTTTTGATGCCCATATCGGGAGCAGCGCCAGTTTTTGTATTGTCCACCCCCTGGAAAGCGGCGTACTCTGGGAGAATGTCCCGCCGATTATCCACGGCCTTAGGCCATTGCCTGAGTCCTGCCCCGCGATGCTCCGTCCCCGGCCGGCTGAGCTCCCGACGGCGTGGGTTATGTGTGCTCACAACGTCCGGGACCCTCGCTTGGCGGTTGCGGACTCAGTCAGGGGAGGGCTGATCCACCCGGCATCGGGGGCTTCATTCGTGGCTGGGGTCACTGTGGGTGGGCGGGCGGTCAGGGGCGCGTGAGCGGCCGAAGGGGGGCATAGCTTTTGCGGTCCGGGTCCGCAGGCTGAGTCTGCCATGTGCATGCGCGACCTCGAAACCGGAGCTGGAGCTGCGAGCTGCGAGCTCTACACTGCCTTCCTGCTAGCCCCCAGCAAAACGGTGAATCGGTGGCCGTTTTGCGTCAGGTTTCCTGGTGTAAAAAATCACCGTTTTCATGCTGGTGTGGAAATTTATTCTCCGAAACGGTGAATCCAGCCCCGTGTCTACAAAAGCAAGTCACAGGCTGGGAATTCTGTAGCAATCAACTCATTCCATAACTCCTCAAAGTCTTTCCGCCATCTACAAGGCACAAGTCAGGAGCGTAATGGAATACTCTCCACTTGCCTGGATGAGTGCAGCTCAAACCACACCCAAGAAAGTTGACACCACCCAGGACTAAGCAGCCCCGCGTGATTGGCACCCCGTGCACCAACTCAAACTTGCAATCCACCACTGACGTGCAGTGACAGACGTGTGTACCATCGACAAGATTCACTGCAAGAGCTCACCAAGGCTCCTTTGACAGCACCTTCCAAATCCATGACCTCAAAGGACCAGGGCAGCAGATACCTGGGAACCCCTCCCCCCCCCCACACCACCAGGAGGGTCCCCTCAAATGCCCACACCACCCTGATGTGGAAATATATCACCGTTCCTGCACTGTGACCGGGTCAGAATCCTGGAACCCCCTCCCTAACAGCACTGTGGGTGTACCTACACCACGTGCACTGCAGCGGATTCAAGAAGGCAGCTCACCACCACCTTCTGAAGGGTAATTAGGGATGGGCAATACATGCCGGCCTAGTCAGCAATGCGCATATGTACGGGCTGAAATGGACCTCATAATCAAACAGGCTGCCGGCATTCAGAGACGAGGCTCAACTGTGACAGCAACAGGAAGTGTTCACCAGTGAAGCTGGTGGGGAACTGTGGGGAGGTGGCGGGAGCTCAAATGGAGTGGTCAGTGATTTTCAGCCTCTCTCTAATAATTTCCCACTGGTGTGAACGCGGAACAAACGCTCCATTCAGCTGCATTAAATCTCTCCAAGAGCTTTTTCAATACAAGGTGCAATGCCTCACATCTTCTGAGCTGCCTTGACAGAAACATGCTCCGGTATCCAGGGTACACTTTCCACCCAGGGGCGCGCCCGCAAACACAACAGCAACTTGAATTGAGGAGGAGGGAGGGTGAGGGGGAGGGGAATAGTAATAATAATAATCGCTTATCACAACATCGGACTATTTTAGACTGAGAGACAGAGATGCCCCCTCTGTCCACTATTGTTCGCGCTAGCTCTAGAGCCATTGCCAATTGCTCTGAAAGCCTCAAGGGACTGGAAAGGTCTGGTCCGGGAGTGGGGTTGGGGGTGGGGAGCACTGAGCCTCGCTCTATACAGACGACCTGCTTCTGTATGTATCGGACCCATTAGAGGGGATGGAAGAAATCATGAGGATTCCAGGGGAATTTGGCCGGTTTTCGGGGTAGCGAGGGGACAGGAGAGGCGGTTGGGGGAGCTGCCGATTAGATTAGGAAGGGGGAGCTTTAGGTACCTTGGCATTCAAGTGGCAGTGGAGGAGACATGTGGGAGCAGAGGGAGCATCGGTCTGGTCCCCAATCTGTAATAATCACCGGTTTGCCCCGGGAAGTATGGATGGGGGTTCCGGATATGGCGGAGAGCAGGGATTGAGAGGATTGGGGATATGTTTATAGAGGGAGCTTTCCGAGTATGAGGGCGCTGGAGGAGAAGTTTGGGTTGGCGAGGGGGAACAAATTCAGGTATCCGCAGGTGCAGGACTTCCTACATAAACAGGTGTCAACCTTCCCGCTCCTACCGCTAAGGGGGATTCAGGACAGGGTAGTTTCCAGAGGGTGAGTAGGAGATGTGAGCGTCTCGGACATTTACAAGGAACTTATGGGAGACGCAGACCGAGGAGCTGAAGTGCAAGTGTGAGGAGGAGCTGGGAGGAGAGATAGGGGATGGTCTATGGGCGGACGCATTGCGTAGAGTCAGCACGTCCGCAACATGTGCCAGGTTCAGCCTGATACAATTCAAGGTCGTTCACCGGGCTGACATGACAGTGGCCCGGATGAGTAGATTCTTTGGGGTGGAAGACAGGTGTGCAAAATGTGCGGGAGGGCCAGCGAACCATGTCCACATGTTCTGGACATGTCGAAGCTTAGGAGATTTTGGCAGGGGTTTGCAGATGTCATGTCCACGGTGTTAAAAACAAGGGTGGCGCTGAGTCCAGAGGTGGCGATTTTCGGGGTTTCGGAAAACCCGGGAATCCAGGAGGAGAAAGTGACAGACGTTCTGGCCTTTGCTTCCCTGGTAGCCCGGAGACGGATACTATTAGCTTGGAGGGACTCAAAGCCCCCGAAGTCGGAGACCTGGCTATCGGACATGGCTAGCATTCTCTGTTTGGAGAAAATAAAGTTCGCCTTGAGAGGGTCAATGTTAGGGTTCGCCCGGAGGTGGCAACCATTCGTCGACTTCTTTGCGGAAAATTAATCGTCAGCAGTTTAGCTTAGAGCAGGGGGTTAATAAAGGTGGGACCTGTAAGGGAGGGAGGCGGCTTTTGCACTATGTTTATAGTTTCAAGTACATTGTTTATTGTGTTGTTATAACACCAAAAAATACCTCAATAAAATGTTTATGAAGTAAAAAATAATCGCTTATTATCACAAGTAGGCTTCAATGAAGTTACTATGAAAAGCCCCTAGTCGCCACATTCCGGCGCCTGTTTGGGGAGGCCGGTACGGGAATTGAACCCGTGCTGCTGGTCTTGTTCTGTATTACAAGCCAGCTGTTTAGCCCACTGTGCTATTTAGGGAGAGTGGTCCAGAGCTCAGGGGGTGGCGAGTGAAGATATGACCATCAATGAGGGAGTGATTAGGGGCGGCACGTGGCGCAGTGGTTAGCATTGCTGGCTACGGCGCTAAGGACCCGGGTTCAAATCCCAGCCCTGGGTCGCTGTCTGTGTAGAGTTTGCACATTCTCCCCGTGTCTGCATGGGTTTCACCCACACAACCCAAAGATATGCAGGTTAGGTTGATTGGCCATGCTAAATTGCCCCTTAATTGGAAAAAAATAATTGAATACTCTAAATTTACTTTAAAAAATAATAAGGGAGCGATGAAACCTGTGGTGGTCAAGAGGCCAGAGTTGGAGGGGTTAAAATGTCTCGGGGTGTTATTGGGATGAAGGAGACGACAGAGTTAGAAAGACAAGGACGGGAATATTATAATCGAGGTGTTGTTGGGCTGGGAGTCAATACAAGTCATTGAACACAACAGATGCTGGCTGAAGGGGACTCGAGCAAAGACGAGGGCAACAGAGTATGGGAGTTGGTTGAAGCCAGGAATTCTCCCCAATGGGACAGAATCACAGCCCCTAGACTGAGTGACGAGTTAGTCCCCAAAACCCCTTTTGCTCAAAGACTGAGCTTCACCGGCTTTCCTGTGATTTTCGCACTTGGCTAATGTTTTTGAAACATTACACTAACTTCCACTTCAGCAGAAGGAAAGGATCTTGGCGCCTGGCCCTCCCCCTCCTTCAGCCACTTACGTTTCAGGACAATATCTGACTTGCAGGCCATTAATATACAGAAGCCTGGACGGAGGCCCAAGTCTGTCAGTGGAAAACACCACCCATGTAGGAAAGCCCAGAAGATGAGGTAAATCAGGAAGCGGAATTTAATCCAGGAGGTTTATGCCAGAGTTGGAGTAGGAGATGAGTGCTAACATCAGGAGCAGTGAACGTGAGTTTGATGGGCGTAGCTACAGCCGAGAGGTAACAAGACTTGCATTTCTATAGTTCCTTTCACCACCTCAGATCATTCCTGTGGTGAAAAACTGAGATCAACTCCTAATGGTTTAGCTCACTGGGCTAAATCGCTGGCTTTTAAAGCAGACCTAGGCAGGCCAGCAGCACGGTTCGATTCCCGTACCAGCCTCCCCGGACAGGCACCGGAATGTGGCGACTAGGGGCTTTTCACAGTAACTTCATTGAAGCCTACTCGTGACAATAAGCGATTTTCATTTCATTTTCATTCATTAATGTGAACATAGCATTTCTCAGCAGGTTGGGGGCGGGGGGGGGGGGGGGGGGGGGGGGAGGTGTTGACATAGATGTTCAGTGTAAAAATTAACATGATTGTTGGCATATCAAACGTAGGGTCAGATTTAGGGAGGCGGTGGTGCAATGGCATGGTCCTGTGGCAGTGCAGCACTCCCTCAGTACTGACCCTCTGACAGTGCAGCACTCCCTCAGTACTGACCCTCTGACTATGCAGCACTCCCTCAGTACTCACCCTCTGACAGTGAAGCACTCCCTCAGTACTGACCCTCTGACAGTGCAGCACTCCCTCAGTACTGACCCTCTGACAGTGCGGCACTCCCTCAGTACTGACCCTCTGACAGTGCAGCACTCCCTCAGTACTGACCCTCTGACTATGCAGCACTCCCTCAGTACTCACCCTCTGACAGTGAAGCACTCCCTCAGTACTGACCCTCTGACAGTGCAGCACTCCCTCAGTACTGACCCTCTGACAGTGCGGCACTCCCTCAGTACTGACCCTCTGACAGTGCAGCACTCCCTCAGTACTGACCCTCCGACAGTGCGGCTCTCCCTCAGTACTGACCCTCTGACAGTGCGGCACTCCCTCAGTACTGACCCTCTGACAGTGCAGCACTCCCTCAGTACTGACCCTCTGACATTGACGCACTCCCTCAGTACTGACCCTCTGACAGTGCGGCACTCCCTCAGTACTGACCCTCTGACAGTGCGGCACTCCCTCAGTACTGACCCTTGGACAGTGCGGCACTCCCTCAGTACTGACCCTCTGACAGTGCAGCACTCCCTCAGTACTGACCCTCTGACAGTGCAGCACTCCCTCAGTACTGACCCTCTGACAGTGCGGCACTCCCTCAGTACTGACCCTCTGACAGTGCAGCACTCCCTCAGTACTGGCCCTCTGACAGTGCAGCACTCCCTCAGTTCTGACCCTCTGACAGTGCAGCACTCCCTCAGTACTGACCCTCTGACAGTGCGGCACTCCCTCAGTACTGACCCTCTGACAGTGCGGCACTCCCTCACTGCTGACACTCGCACAGTACTGAAGCTGAATATACTGCCACAAACTTTAGATATTATACCCAGTGGGCGGCACAATGTCACAGTGGTTAGCACTACTGCTTCACGGCGCTGAGGACCCGGGTCACTGTCCATGTAGAGTTTGCACATTCTCCCAGTGTCTGAGGGGGTCTCACCCCCACAACCGAAAAAGATGTGTGGGGTAGGTGGATTGGCCATGCTAAATTACTCCTTAATTGGAAAAAAATAATTGGGCACTCATAATTTATAATTTTAAAATTATCTTTACTTAGATTTAAAACACTAGTCTTAGACCCACACTCATCATCTTCAAACTGAATGTTAAATTCCATCATGTTATGATTGCTGTTGCCTAATGGCCCCTTTATCATGAGGTTATTGATTAATCCTGTCTCATCGTACGTTATCAGGTCTACACTAGCCAGTTGGTGCTCAAACATACTACTCGAAGGAATAGTCCTGAATACACTCTGAGCTCATGATCCAAGCTACCTCTGCCAATTTGATTTGTCCAATCTATGTCAAGGTTATAATCACCCATGATTACTGCCGTATTTCTTCCTCAATATTTCTCCTTCAATGTAACTACTGTTAGGGACCTTTAAACTACTCCTGCAAGTAACCTCCTGCCTTTCCTGTTTTAACCTCTATCCAAAGTCATTCTGCATCTTACTCTTTCGAGCTAATGTCATCTCTCACTACTGTATTAATCCCTGATTCACCTGAGGAAGGAGCTGCGCTCTGAAAGCTAGTGATTCGAAACAAACCTGTTGGGCTTTAACCGGGTGTTGTCAGACATCTTACTATGCTGACCCCTGTCCAACACCTGCATCCCCACATCATACTGTACTGATGACATTTTTAACTGTCAAGAGTTAAAGCTCATCATATTTTCTCTTTCACACCAATATTTCACATTCCTCCTAAACTCCAATGTCGATATACACCGGAGTTTACCGGCCCTTCCGGATCTTCCGGCGATTTGCGTCGTTGGGGAACCCACCCTGAGGATTCATTATGAACCCTGCACACATTTTGCATCTCCACGCCCAGGTTCCCTTTTATCTTTTTCCCATGGGTCCTGCTCTTCCCTCTGTTGTCCGTTTGCTCTTCATCTATTTGTAAAAAGTCTTTTTGCCTTTCCTCGATGTTATTTGTCAATGTCTTTTGACGCCCGCTCTTTGATATCTGTGTTTCCTTTTTGATTTCACTCCTGAACGTTCTTTACATCTCATGGCTTTCTGCACCATTGACTACATAGCATCTGTGATAAGTGTCAATTTTTGTCTTCTCTTACTCAAATGCTCATTGACATGGAGGAGAAATCTAGAGCCTTGTTTTTCTTTTGGAGAACATATTTGTTCTGAGCTGTCCCTATCACCCCCTTTCAATGCCGCCCACTGCCCTGACACTGGTTTAGCTTCAAGTAGCTGTTTCCCGTCTGAAGAGTTCAATTTCAGCGGAAGAGACTTCAGCACCTATTTCAGGATAATTGGCACTGAAGGAGTGCTGCATTGTCAGAGGTACCACCCTTTGTTTGATACGCTAAACTGGCCTTTCAGGTCAAATATCCCTTGGCACTCATTCAAACAACTTCCCAGTGTCCTGGCCGATACTTACCCCTCAACGAACATCACTGAACCAGATGGTCTCCAGGTCACCATCTCATTGCTGGTTCTGGCACTTTCCCTGCACAAATTGGCTGCCGCATTTCCTATTTTGCGACGCTGCAGAAGTGCTTCATTGGCTACAAAGCGATTTGGGACATCCAGGGGTGGTGGGAGGCGCTATGGAAATGAAACCACCTTCTTCCTGGTCATGGGAAACGCAAAAATGGAATTGTAATTAAAAGCAAACTCTCAAAGGGTTAATTTGACGAGACCGATTACTGGGATGCTGGAGGTGAATTCAGACCACACTTATCTCTGACTCATGGCAGCTTCCAACCTCGAGCCAATAACTCCTCCAGTTAATGTATAACTGGAGGAATCTTATTCAGGGCTGGATGTTGCACAAGCAATCTCACGCCACAGGCGTAATCAATGGTGCAAGAGAGGTGATGAAGATGGGAGAGCTGGGTGCCATCAGGGTCCGTGGGCAATGTGTCTTCTGATGGTGTCACCATGTTGACGTGTGCCACTGGAGAAGACAAGAGTGACAATGGTACAGGCACAAGAGGAGCCACCGATGGAGATGCCCCAGCTACATTTGGGTGGTTAAGATTAGACCCAGGCAGTCACAGCCCCGCCCAACTGGACACCTGCGGAGAGGAAGATGCTGTGGCCAAGTGCACCGAGTGGCAGGGAGAACGTCCTCCAGCCACAATTAGTGCAGTTTGCGATTCACTGTGAAGTTCAGACATCCGACTACAAGCAGTCAGACCAGGAGGTGGCAATGGATATGGGGAGGCAACAAGTGGTTCAAGGACTTTGGAGAGGAAAGGTGGGTTGGAGAGTGCCTTAATCACAAGTCTGCTCAGTCTGCAATCTCCAGTGATGATAAGGGGATTTAGCACAGCAGCCCAAAGCCAAACAGCGCTTAATCAAGTTTGATCCCTTCCTATCTCAGTGCTCACCTTCCTTTCCGCAATTTATTAGCTGGCAGCACACTGGGATTAATAAAGAAAACAAAAGTGGTCTCTGACAGAGGTGCAGTGTGGTTAATTCAGTGGATTTGTTAGTTCGCTGCAGATACTCACAATGCAACAGTGCACAGTGAGGTGCAAACAAGGGGACCTCTGAGAAGTGAATTTTTGAGGGTGGGAGGGGTAGACGTTCTTCCCTGTGGTGTCCAACGGGGGTTGTCAGCCCTTCGTTCTGCTGCTGTTCCATTCAAGTTGACGTGCTAACAAAACAGCAAGCCTTTTCTCTCGTGGTAAAAATTGTTGTTGTTGTGTGAAATTTGGCATTCTTGCATTTGTCCCAGCGAGTGAAAGATGAGTCTGCTTTCAATAATAATCAAAATCTCTCTCTTCTGGCTAACGTTCATGTCGGGCAACCAGGATAATTTGACATTAGGGCGGATAATTGCATCAAAAGCAGAGGAGTGGAAGGCACACTGCTACTTCCTTCCTTCTTGGGAATCTGCTGATCAGCTGTTATGTGTGACCACAATCACACCAGGAGAGTTTTTTAAGTTTCTATTTGTGCATCAAGTATAAAAAGCTGCCATTGTTGGTACGAATGCGGTTTAGAGTTGAGGGGGTAGAGTTTAGTGGGAGAGAGCCCCTTTAAGGGGCGGGGTTCCAGAGGCTCATGTGACCCATTCGGCCAATTGGGCCAGAGCACGTGAATTCTGCGGCTGAGCGCGGGTTTTCCTAGCCAGTCTAGAACTGGAGTCATAGTCCTCGGTAGCGTCATTATCATTCTCTGTACACTGTTATATTGTAAATATGAGGGCAGCATGGTGGCCTAGTGGTTAGCACAACCGCCTCACGGCACTGAGATCCCAGGTTCGATCCCGGCTCTGGGTCACTGTCCGTGTGGAGTTTGCACATTCTCCCCGTGTCTGCGTGGGTTTCGCCCCCACAACCCAAAAATGTGCAGAGTAGGTGGATTGGCCACGCTAAATTGACCCTTAATTGGAAAAAATAATTGGGTAATCTAAATTTATTTTTAAAAAAATATTGTAAATACTGTATGTAGTTCAACAGTTACTCTGCTTGGCGATCGCCACTCCTTCCAAGATATTACAGCAGCAAATACCTGGGAACCCCACCACCTGGAGGTTCCCCTCCAAGTCATTCACCATCCTGCCTTGGAAATATATCGGCCGTTCCTTCACTGTCACTGGGTCAAAATCCTGGAACTCCCTCCCTAACAGCACAGTGGGTCTACCTACACCACATGGACGACTACAGTTCAAGAAGGCAGCACACCACCACCTTCTTCACGAGCAATTAGGGCTGGTTGATAAATGCTGGTCCAGCCAGCGACGCCCACATCCCATGAATCAATTTTTAAAATGTCCTGAGATTGCGATAAACATGAGAGAATTGTAACTCTTTGATTCTTTTCTTCTTTCTCAGTCTCCTCTCCTCCCTTGCACTGCCTGCGTCTCTCCTCGTCTCCCCTTGCATCCCATTCCCATCCTTGCCCAGTGATTGTGCGAACAATGAAACAATTTACTCCGCCATGCTTCCGCTCCACTTCCCCTTGTTTGTTTTCCAAACTTGAATTTTCAGGTTTTTGCAACCTTTGTTCAAACACAATTTAAAACCACATCTGTTTTCAGCCAATACAGAGACCGCTCGCAAATGTAGAGAATTTTCATTACACGATCCACGCACTCCCCCTCTCTGATGATTGTCTTAGACCTTTTTTCACCTTTCCTTTGCAAAACTGTTTGTCTGATGTGTTATATAATAATTTAAACACTCCCAGGACAGATACAACACGAGATTAGTTACAGAGTAAAGCTCCCTCTACACTGTTCACATCAAACATTCCCAGGACAGGTACAACACGAGATTAGATACAGAGTAAAGCTCCCTCTACACTGTCCCCATCAAACACTCCCAGGACAGGTACAGCACTGGGTTAGATACAGAGTAAAGCTCCCTCGACACTGCCCCCATCAAACACTCCCAGGACTGGTACAGCACGGGGTTAGATACAGAGTAAAGCTCCCTCTACACTATCCCCATCAATCACTCCCAGGACAGGTACAGCACTGGGTTAGATACAGAGTAAAGCTCTCTCTACACTGTCCCCATCAAACACTCCCAGGACAGGTACAGCACGGGCTTAGATGCAGAGTAAAGCTCTCTCTACACTGTCCGATCAAACACTCCCAGGACAGGTACAGCACAGGGTTAGATACAGAGTAAAGCTCTCTCTACACTGTCCCCATCAAACACTCCCAGGACAGGTACAGCACAGGGTTAGATACAGAGTAAAGCTCCCTCTACACTGTCCCCATCAAACACTCCCAGGACAGGTACAGCACGGGGTTAGATACAGAGTAAAGCTCCCTCTACACTGTCCCGATCAAACACTCCCAGGACAGGTACAGCACGGGGTTAGATACAGAGTAAAGCTCCATCTACACTGTCCCCATCAAACACTCCCAGGACAGATACAGCACGGGGTTAGATACAGAGTAAAGCTCCCTCTGCACTGTCCCCATCAAACACTCCCAGGACAGGTACAGCACGGGGTTAGATACAGAGTAAAGCTCCCTCTGCACTGTCCCCATCAAACACTCCCAGGACAGGTACAGCACAGGGTTATACATACTTGCACACCCCTTTCGGCCGCTCGCCGCCACGGACCACCCCCCCCCCCCCCCCCCCAACACCCACCCCCCCCCACAGTGCCCTCAGCCCCGAATAAATGTCTCCCTGACCATGGATTGCCCCTCCCCTGCCTGTGGCAGCACTGGGCTGAGTCCGCAGATGCCACGCTGAGTTCCCGACGGAGAACCATGAGACCATGAGAGTCCCGTTGGGAACATTCCCGTTGGGAGCATGCTGTTGGGAACGCGGCCGGGCAGGGAAGGAGCAACGGAATGGCCCTTAGGCAATGGCCTGAGCCCGTGGATACAGCGTGCGGCGTGCACCTTTTATTGGGGGCGGCGCATCGTGAAAGCGGCGCCGGCCCCGATTTCGTCGCCATCGGGGATTCTCCGCCACGCCGCCGAACATGATTTCAGCGTCGGGGATCGGAGACTCCAGCCCACACACTCTGAAACGCACGTGCATTCACTTACACACATTCCAGTGCACGCATGCTCACCACACACAAACACACACACTCACATGCACAAACTCAGGTGTATGCACACCCATGTGCACACACACCCACACATGCACAAACTCAGGTGCATGCACACCCATGTGCACACACACCCACACATGCACAAACTCAGGTGCATGCACACCCATGTGCACACACACCCACACATGCACAAACTCAGGTGTATGCACACCCATGTGCCGCACACACCCACACATGCACAAACTCAGGTGCATGCACACCCATGTGCCGCACACACTCACACATGTACAAACTCAGGTGTATGCACACCCATGTGCACACAGACTCACACACGCACAGTCACCCTGCACATACTTGTGCACATTTTCAGCAGTTTCTTTTTCTATTTCCTATTTTCAGCAGCTGCGGTATTTTGCTTGTGCGCACACATTCATTGCCAGGGTGGAGAATGGGGGCATTGGGATGAGGTCCCGGGGGGTGATAGGTGCTTATGGTTCCTGCTCCCCCAGTGAGCGAGACACTGCTCCTGGGGGAGGATTTGGAAAGAATATACATGCATTTTCCTTTTAATAGATTTGTTGAAGAGACTAAAGCCTGTTTGACAGTGGAGTCTCTGTTGTGTGGTTTGCAACTGTAACGCAAAACCTTCCCCACTGCTCAGTGTGTGTGTGTAACCGCTACCTTCCCCCTGGGAGATGCTCTGACAGTGATTGTTCGAAGGGGCACCCACTTTAAATCAGCAGGAATGCAGCTGTATAGAACCTTAGTTAGGCCACACTTGGGAGTATGGAGTTTAATTCTGGTCGCCACACTACCAGAAGGATGTGGAGGCTTTAGAGAGGGTGCAGAAGAGATTTACCAGGATGTTGCCTGGTATGGAGGGCATTAGCTATGAGGAGTGGTTGAATAAACTCGGTTTGTTCTCACTGGAACGACGGAGGTTGAGGGGCGACCTGACAGAGGTCTACAAAAATATGAGGGGCATAGACAGAGTGGATAGTCAGAGGTTTTTCCCCAGGGTAGAGGGGTCAATTACTAGGGGCCATAGGTTTAAGGTGCGAGGGGCAAGGTTTAGAGGAGATGTACGAGGCAAGTTTTTTTACAGAGGGTAGTGGGTGCCTGGAACTCGCTGCCGGAGGAGGTGGTGGAAGCAGGGACGATAGTGACATTTAAGGGGCATCTTGACAAATACATGAATAGGATGGGAATAGAGGGATACGGACCCCGTAAGTGTAGAAGATTTTAGTTTAGACGGGCAGCATGGTCGGCGCAGGCTTGGAGGGCCGAAGGGCCTGTTCCTGTGCTGTAGTTTTCTCTGTTGTTCTTTGAATGTTTCTGGGATATCAAATGGGGCCTTACACATGGCAGCTGGAACATTGAAGTGAGCTGCACACACCAGCTGAGGTTACCCTGTCCACTGACCAGGCATTGGAAACCCCCACGGTGAGGGGGAGAGGGCAGGGGCTGTTCCTTAGGAGCCATAGTATGGTACTTCCTACAAACAGACCCCCTGAACGGGTCCCTCACACATTAAAAGCTGCGCATTGATATACACCTCTTGATATTATTTCTTTGTGACATTTTTTGATGACCTTCGCTGGCTTTGCGGAGTTCGATTCCCCAGGTTCGGACGCACAAACCTGGTTTTTAGTGAATTTGGTCCAGGTTACTGAGCGTCACTGTTCACCGGAGCCAAAGGGGCTGTGACACAGCCCACCTCTCACAATGTGTATGGTAATTCTGTGATTCGATGAGAGATAGACAGAGGGACAGAGAGAGGAAACTGGAGAGAGACACACACACACATACAGGCAAAGAGAGAGACCGGGAGAAAGACAGAGAAAGAGAGAGATGCAATGAGAGACACAATGGAATTGAGAAACAGTGAGAGGGACACAGTAGAAGGGAAATCATCAGAGAGGGAATGAGGAAATGACGGGGGGGGGGGGGGGGGGGGGGGGGGGGGTGAAGGCCACAGAAAAATAGGCAGTCTTCCAGACATTGACAGAGTCTTAGAGAGACTGAGAAAGAGACTGAGAGAGAGAGAGAAAGAGACAGAGAGAGAAAAAGAGACTGAAAGAGAGAGACAGAGAGAGAAAGAGACAGAGAGAGAAAGAGACAGAGAGGGAGACTGAGAGAGAAACTGAGAGAGAGGGAGAGAGAGAGAGAAAGAGACAGAGAGGGAGACTGAGCGAGAGAAACTGAGAGAGAGGGAGACAGAGAGAAAAAGAGACAGAGAGGGAGACTGAGAGAGAAAGAGACAGAGAGAAAAAGAGACTGAGAGAGAAGAGACTGAGAGAGAAAGAGAGAGAGTCTGAGAGACAGACAGAGAGACAGAAAGAGTGAGACAGAGAGAGAAAGAAAGAGTGAGACAGAGAGAGACAGAAAGAGATAGACAGAGAGAGCGAAAACGAGAGAAATAGAGAGAGACAGAAAGAGATAGACAGAGAGAGTGAAAAGAGAGAAATAGAGAGAGACAGAGAGAGAGATAAAGAGAGAGAGACACACAGAGAGAGAGAGACAAAGAGAGCGGCAGAGAGAGAGAGAGAGAGAGACAGAATGAGAGATAAAGAGAGTCAGAAAGAGACAGGAAAAGAGAAAGAGAATTGGAAAGGCAGACAGATGCACAAATACAAATACAGAGACAGAATTAACTAGAAATTAGTCAGAGAGAGAGAGAGAAAGAACAAATCAATATGGGAGAAATAAATAATGAGACAGTGAAAGAGAAAAATACAACAAAGTAAAACATCACAAAGCACGTCATAGGTTTGCAACAGACACACATTTGATACAGAGCCACTTGGTATAGGTATTTAAAAGCTCGGTCAAGGAGGCAGGTTAGGGGCATCTTAAAGAAGGAGAGAGAGGCAGAGAGAGGAAAGGATTTCCAGAGCTTTGGGTCAAGGCTGATGAAGGCACGGCCACCAATAGAGGAATGATTAAAATGGGGTTTGTTCAAGAAGCATCATATTTAGCAGAATGCAAAAATCCCTCAGAGATGTAGGGCTGGAGGCGATGGTAAAGATAGGGACGGGAAAGGCCAGAGAGGGATTTGAAAACAAACATGAGGATTTCAAAATCTAAACTTCGCCAGATCAAAAACGAACCACCGCCAGTGAGCAGAAAGGCTGATGGTGTGAAAGGGAGTTAGTGTCGGTTGGACACGGACAACAAAGTGACAGTGAGGGAGGGAAGGAAAGGAATAAAACAATCGGAAATAGCATGAAAGATATATCCAGTGAGTGACAGAGAGACAGATAGAATGAAAAGAGAAAGACAATGACACAGTGGGGCAGGCAGACAACTAGATGGAGACAGAACGGGAGACAGAGGGAGGGTGACAAAGAGAGGGAGAGACAGAGAAATAGAGAGACAGAGAGGGAGACAGAAGGAGGGTGACAAAGAGAGGGAGAGACAGAGAACTAGAGAGACATAATGATGGAGAGATAGAGAGAGGGAGAGACACAGAGAACATAATTCAGGTGAATGGAGAGAATGAGACATACAGAAATCAAGAAACAGTGAGTGACCCAGGTTGAGAGAGATATGGGGCGGGATTCTCCCATTCGGCGGCAGAGTGTCCACACCATCGGAAACGGCGTGAACGGGCCGCTGGGAGTACAGATTCTGGCCCCTAGGGGGGGCAGCACGGCGCTGGAGTGGTTCACACTGCTCCAGCCTCCCATCCCGGCGAGAACTGTGCGCTGTGGGATCCGCGCATGCGCGGTGGTCTCCCTCAATGTGCCAGCAATGACGCAACATGGCGCGGGAGTTCAGGGGCCGGCGCGGAAGAAAATAGGCCCGGGGAGCGAGAGGACGGCCCGCCGATTGGTGGGCCCCGATCGTGGGCCAGCCCCCCACCCCCCCCCCCCCCCGGGGTTAGAGCCCCCCCCCCCCCCCCCCCCCCCCCCCCCCCCCCCCCCCACAGGCCGCCCCCCTGACCCTGCACGCAGAGTTCCCGCCGCCTGCGACCAGGTGTGGACGGCGCCAGCTGGTCTCTGCCGTTTTAGAGCGGCCGCTCGGCCCATCCCGGGAGAATCGCGTGCCGGCGTCAGAGCGGCGTGGCCCGGTTGTGGGGATTCTCCGGCCCGGCCCCGGACTGGGAGAATCCCGCCAACGGAGAGAGAACATAGAGAGCATGAGACAGAGCGCGAGAGACAGAGGAGGAAGTGAGGGCAGGGAAGGCAACAAGGAAGGTGACAGTGAGAAGGAGAGAGGAACAGAGTGAGCGGGTCAGACAGAGAGCTCGAGAGACAGAAGGGAAAAGACAAAGGGCAGAGGAGAGGCAGACCATGCAGAGTTAGAGATGGTGAGAGAGTCAGAGTTAAAAGTAGCGAAGCTTTTCTAAATTACATTGAACCTCGGTTAGACCACATTTCGAGAGCCCTGTGTGCAGTCCTGGTCACCATATTGTAAAGAAGAAGATAGAGGTACTGGGGAGGGTGCAGGGAATATTTACAAGAATGTGTGGGTTTACAAACCAGGAAAGATTGAGAGGCTGGGCCCCTTCTGTCTTGAAAAAAGGCTGACTGACTAAAGAGAGATCTTTAAACTGATGAAAGGTTTTGATGGGAATATTTCCTCTGGTGGGGAAGAGCAAAACTAGAGGCCATCAATATAAGACAGTCACCAAGAAATTGGGAATTCAAAAGAAACTTCTTTACCCAAGAGTGGGGAGAATGTGGAACTCACTGCTATTTTGAAGTGAATAAGTTAGATACATTTGAGCAGGGACAATCTGAGACTAAGGTCATGGTGTCCTGGGCAGCAGTAATCCGTGTGCTCCTGAATCCTAGAGACTTGGATGAGATAGAGCAGCAACCTCAAAGCACTGGGAAAATATCACGAGCCTTCGCAAGGTCCTCCAAAGCTGGTGGCAAGAAAGGTGATCCAACAGCAGAGTCCTCTCCCTCACTAACGTGCCCAGCATTGAGGCGCAAATCACTCGAATTCTGCTCCCTTGGGCGAGACATGTTGTTCATGTCCCTGACACCCGGGGCGGGATTCTCCCCTACTCGGCGGGGCGGGGGTCCCGGCGGGATGGAGTGGCGTGAACCACCTTTAGGGGCCAAGCCCTCACCTTTAGGGGCTAGGCCCGCGCCGGAGTGGTTGGCGCGCTGACGGCCGGCGGGAAAGGCCTTTGGCGCCCCGCCAGCCGGGGCTGAAGTGACTTCGCCGGCCGGCAGAAGTCCGCGCATGCGCGGGAGCATCAGCGGCTGCTGACGTCATCCCCGCGCATGCGCAGGGGTCACCTCCGCGTCGGCCATCGCGGAGGCTGACGCAGCCGGCGCGGAGGGGAAAGAGTGCCCCCACGGCACAGGCCCGCCCGCGAATCGGTGGGCCCCGATCGCGGGCCAGGCCACCGTGGGGCCACCCCCCACGGCCAGATCGCCCCCCCCCCCTCCCACCAGGACACCAGAGCCCGCCCACGCCGCCAGTCCCGCCGGTAAAGGAGGTGGTTTAATTCACGCCGGCGGGACCGGCATTACAGCAGCGGGACTTGGGCCCATCGCGGGCCGGAGAATCGACAGGGGGGGGGGGGGGGGGGGGCGCCGACAGGCGCGGTGCCGGAGAATTCGGCGGCCGGCGGGGGCAGGATTCACGCCGCCCCCTGGAGATTCTCCGACCCGGTGGGCGATCGGAGAATCCCGCCCCAGATTCCCGAAGCAACTGCTCCTGACGGGATACGGTTACAACAGGACACTCCACAGGACAACATAAAAACTTTAGGGATGTCATCAAAATATCCCCAAAACAGGTCAAACATCCCTTCCGACCCCTGGGAGACCCTGACCTGTGGTTGACCAAAATGGGAAGGATTCATTCGGGAAGTCACCGAACACATCGCGAGACTTCATCAGGAATGTGCAGAGGCAAAGTGGAGGTGGGGGAGGGAGCGCACAAACCTCCCAACAACCGGCTACCCAACCCTACAAACACCACCTGCCCCACGTGTGGCAGAGTCCGCAGATCGAGCACTGCATTTATCAGCCATCCCAGAACCCAACAAAACGGAGAGGAAGCAAAACATCGGGGATTCCGAGGGACAGAGACAAGCAAATGAGGGAGGTGGGAATGGACAATGATGGGCTCGGATGAGGAAAGGTGGGAAGCTCGAGTGGGGCATGGACTGACTGGTTGGGCTGAATTGCCTCTTTCTGTGCTGTACATCCCGTAGAGTCCTGAGGGGCATAAAGCATGGGAAAGACAAGGAGAACGAGAATCAGGAAGAGTGAGACAGGGACAGAGAGGAGGGATAGGACCCAGGTGGGGAGAGAGACAAAGAGTTGGAGGGACAAAGAGTGCAACATTCAGAGATACTGCTGAAGAGTGGCAGAGTCAGACAGAGAAAGAGGAACCCAGGCCCAAGAGAAACAGAGGGAGTGAGACAAAGAGAGAGATAGTCCCAGGAAAAGAGCAACAGAGAGGGTAACCCAGGGATGGGCAGACAGGGAGAGAGAGACAGAAAGAGCGAGAGAGAGATCCAGTCAGAGAGAGACAGGGAGAGAGAGACAGAAAGGGACAAGGAGATGCAAGAGGTGAGAGAGAGGGAGACAGAGATGAAGAGACAGAGAGGGAGACAGAGAGGGAGACAGAGAGGGAGACACACGCACACAGGCAGAGGTTGAAAAGAAGGCAGCAAGGGCTGCGGACCCTGGGGTACAGGGGCTGAGTCTGGAGCTGAGGGGGTCTCTCTGTGCTCCCTCACAGCCCGCTTGCTCTCTGCTGGGATGAATTGTGCTGGCTGGAGCTGGCACAATGCACAAAAGGAGACAGTTGGAGGAGAAAATCACTGCACCGAAACCTGGGAACTTTTCACAGG
>NC_052152.1:6199556-6258671 GCF_902713615.1 Scyliorhinus canicula | reverse complement strand
CACTCCCTCAGTACTGACCCTCTGACAGTGCAGCACTCCCTCAGTACTGACCCTCTGACTGTGAAGCAGTCCCTCAGTACCGACCCTCTGACAGTGCAGCACTCCCTCAGTATTGACCCTCTGAAAGTTTAGCACTCCCTCATACTGACCCTCTGACAGTTAGCACTCCCTCAGTACTGAACCACTGACAGTGCAGCACTCCCTCAGTACTGACCCTCTGACAGTGCTGCACTCCCTCAGTACTGACCCTCTAACAGTGCGGCACTCCCTCAGTACTGACCCTCTGACAGTGCAGCACTCCCTCAGTACTGCCTCTCTGACAGTGCGGCACTCCCTCAGTACTGACCCTCTGACAGTGCAGCACTCCCTCAGTACTGACCCTCTGACAGTGCAGCCCGCTCCCTCAGTTCTGACCCTCTGACAGTGCAGCGCTCCCTCAGTACTGACCCTCTGACAGTGCTGCACTCCCTCAGCACTGACCCTCTGACAGTGCAGCACTCCCTCAGTACTGACCCTCTGACAGTGCAGCCCGCTCCCTCAGTTCTGACCCTCTGACAGTGCAGCACTCCCTCAGTACTGACCCTCTGACAGTGCAGCACTCCCTCAGTACTGCCTCTCTGACAGTGCGGCACTCCCTCAGTACTGACCCTCTGACAGTGCAGCACTCCCTCAGTACTGACCCTCTGACAGTGCAGCCCGCTCCCTCAGTTCTGACCCTCTGACAGTGCAGCGCTCCCTCAGTACTGACCCTCTGACAGTGCTGCACTCCCTCAGCACTGACCCTCTGACAGTGCGGCACTCCCTCAGTACTGACTCTCGGACAGTGCAGCAGTCCCTCAGTACTGACCCTCTGACAGTGCGGCACTCTCTCAGTACTGACCCTCTGACAGTGCAGCACTCCCTCAGTACTGACCCTCTGACTGTGCAGCACTCCCTCAGTACTGACCCCCTGACAGGGCAGCACTCCCTCAGTACTGACCCTCTGACTGTGCAGCACTCCCTCAGTACTGACTCTCTGACAGTGCAGCACTCCCTCAGTACTGACCTTTTGACAGTGCGGCACTCCCTCAGTACTGACCCTCTGACAGTGCAGCACTCCCTCAGTACTGACCCTCCGACAGTGCGGCACTCCCTCAGTACTGACCCTCTGACAGTGTAGCACTCCCTCAGTACTGACCCTCTGACAGTGTAGCACTCCGTCAGTACTGACCCTCTGACAGTGCCGCTCTCCCTCAGTACTGACCGTCTGACAGTGCCGCACTCCCTCAGTACTGAACCTCTGACAGTGCGGCACTCCCTCAGTACTGACCCTCTGACAGTGCAGCACTCCCTCAGTACTGACCCTCTGACTGTGAAGCAGTCCCTCAGTACCGACCCTCTGACAGTGCAGCACTCCCTCAGTATTGACCCTCTGAAAGTTTAGCACTCCCTCAGTACTGACCCTCTGACAGTTTAGCACTCCCTCAGTACTGAACCACTGACAGTGCAGCACTCCCTCAGTACTGACCCTCTGACAGTGCTGCACTCCCTCAGTACTGACCCTCTAACAGTGCGGCACTCCCTCAGTACTGACCCTCTGACAGTGCAGCACTCCCTCAGTACTGCCTCTCTGACAGTGCGGCACTCCCTCAGTACTGACCCTCTGACAGTGCAGCACTCCCTCAGTACTGACCCTCTGACAGTGCAGCCCGCTCCCTCAGTTCTGACCCTCTGACAGTGCAGCGCTCCCTCAGTACTGACCCTCTGACAGTGCTGCACTCCCTCAGCACTGACCCTCTGACAGTGCAGCACTCCCTCAGTACTGACCCTCTGACAGTGCAGCCCGCTCCCTCAGTTCTGACCCTCTGACAGTGCAGCACTCCCTCAGTACTGACCCTCTGACAGTGCTGCACTCCCTCAGTACTGACCCTCTGACAGTGCGGCACTCCCTCAGTACTGACTCTCGGACAGTGCAGCAGTCCCTCAGTACTGACCCTCTGACAGTGCGGCACTCTCTCAGTACTGACCCTCTGACAGTGCAGCACTCCCTCAGTACTGACCCTCTGACTGTGCAGCACTCCCTCAGTACTGACCCCCTGACAGGGCAGCACTCCCTCAGTACTGACCCTCTGACTGTGCAGCACTCCCTCAGTACTGACTCTCTGACAGTGCAGCACTCCCTCAGTACTGACCCTTTGACAGTGCGGCACTCCCTCAGTACTGACCCTCTGACAGTTTAGCACTCCCTCAGTACTGACCCTCTGACAGTGTAGCACTCCGTCAGTACTGACCCTCTGACAGTGCCGCTCTCCCTCAGTACTGACCCTCTGACAGTGCCGCACTCCCTCAGTACTGAACCTCTGACAGTGCGGCACTCCCTCAGTACTGACCCTCTGACAGTGCAGCACTCCCTGAGTACTGACCCTCTGACTGTGAAGCAGTCCCTCAGTACCGACCCTCTGACAGTGCAGCACTCCCTCAGTATTGACCCTCTGAAAGTTTAGCACTCCCTCAGTACTGACCCTCTGAGAGTTTAGCACTCCCTCAGTACTGAACCACTGACAGTGCAGCACTCCCTCAGTACTGACCCTCTGACAGTGCTGCACTCCCTCAGTACTGACCCTCTAACAGTGCGGCACTCCCTCAGTACTGACCCTCTGACAGTGCAGCACTCCCTCAGTACTGCCTCTCTGACAGTGCGGCACTCCCTCAGTACTGACCCTCTGACAGTGTGGCACTCCCTCAGTACTGACCCTCTGACAGTGCAGCACTCCCTCAGTACTGACCCTCTGACAGTGCAGCCCGCTCCCTCAGTACTGACCTTCTAACAGTGTGGCACTCCCTCAGTACTGCCTCTCTGACAGTGCGGCACTCCCTCAGTACTGACCCTCTGACAGTGTGGCACTCCCTCAGTACTGACCCTCTGACAGTGCAGCCCGCTCCCTCAGTTCTGACCCTCTGACAGTGTAGCGCTCCCTCAGTACTGACCCTCTGACAGTGCAGCATTTACTACTGGATAGTTTGGAGAGGAATGTGTTTGGGATTCTCCTGCTCGTCAAATGCGGGTAAGACCAGCTGGCCTTGACGAACACATTTTTCCAGCAAAATGCAAATTCATGAGGTCCTGGAGGAGTTAATGATCAAAGCAGCAGTCCATGATCAACTCTGTCATTGTCCTGTCCCGTGACAAAAAGCATGTCCTGAGCACCAATGTTGTGACCAATGCAGATGCTTGCTGGACAGCCCGCAATGCCGTCCGCTCCTCTGTGTCCATCAAACTCCACCAGAAGCACCAGAGGATGAAGAATCAGCTCAGAAGAAAATCCACATTGAGCGGCTTCAGGAGCCCTAGCACGCGAGTGGGCCTCCAGCCATGTCTTCAGCAAAATCTCCAACGTGTCCATTCCAATGGAGTGGAAGATAAGAGCTGAAGACCAGAAACGCCATGACAAGAATGACTACAGCATCCCAGATCTCATCAACAAGAACAGGAAAGCTTTTCATGCCTATCGTCACGACAAGAAACAGAAAGACGAGGGCTCATCAATCAGCCAAGGCAGAGGTACAAAGAGGAATTGGGAAATCAGGAACCAATGGTGGACTGAGGAAGTGAAGGAGTTGCAAATCCTCACTGACAAGCATGAGTCTCTGGGCATCCTCAGTGCCTCCATTGCAATATACAGACCCATAACACTAGGGCTCAAACAGGACAGAACCCTCTTGAGAAACAGAGAATGCATTGGCCTACAATGGGGAGAACACTTCAAATTCCTCCTAAATCTTGATACAGTCATAGATGAGGAAGTGTTTGAGGAAATCCCCCAACTGCCCATCAAAGATGATCTTGGAGTGGCCCCAAGTGTGGACAACGTTGAAGCCGCCATTAAGAATGGAAAAGCTGCAGGACTGGACGTCTTCCCAGCGAAGATTTTCGAAGTTGGAGGGGAAGAGATCACCTGTCGTCTCCATCAGCTGAAAATCTGGGTCTGAGAGGAAATTCCTGCCGAGCTCAAGGATGCCGTCATCGGCGCCATCTCCAAAAAAGGAGAGATAGTGGACTGTGGGAACCACTGAGGAATCTCCTACCTCGCCATCGTCGGGAAGCTAATCGCCCGAATCCTCGCTCGTCGCCTTCTCCCAGTCTCTGAAGAAATCCTTCCGGAATCCAGCGTGGCATTCAGCCAAACAGTGGGACAGCAGGTTCAAGCGAAATTCCAGGAGCAACGTCAGCCACTCGGCATGGCCTTCCTCGATCTCATCAAGGCTTTGACTCAATCAATCGGGAAATTCATCGACATCCTCTGACTCCTCAACGAAAAGATGTCGGAGACAGTCCTCACTGACGGAAGTGAGACAGAAACCTTCGAGGTCAAGCCTGGAGTCAGGCAGGAATGTGTCATCGCCGCAGCCTTTTTCTCCATCTTTAATGGCCTCTTCCTGTGCTGTAACCATTCAATGATCCATTAACCTGCAACACCCTCTTCTGAGTCATCAGGATGAGTTGACTTATCCCCCTGCAAAGCACCTTGGGCAGCTTCCTGTCCTAAAAGAGCTATATCAATGCAGCTTGTTCAGTTCTAGAGTCAGGACTTACTCGATCGTACCCGGAGCGCCCAGTCAAACTGAGGGAGACAAACTGAGAGAGACTGACTGTCAAATAATAAAGGGAAAGAGAGAGTGAATGTGCAACTGAATTAGGGAGAATGAATGTCAATAGGAATGAAGAGCGAGAGAGACCCGGAATGAGGGGGAGAATGAAGGACGGAGAGAGAATGAGTGAGAGAGCAGTGTTTGAGGAGGGTGCACGTGTACGGGAGAGATCGAGACTCTCTCGCACACACACACACAGATCAATCTCTCTCTGTGTGTAGGTGCAGAATACAATCAGTCGCTGTGAACATATCATCAGTTTATGGTCAAGGTATTAGATATGTTTGTACTCTTAATCCCTGGGTATCCCCTGGATTGAAAGATACAGTCTTAATAAGTTATTAAAATGTACTCACAGAGCACTCAGGGTTGATGTGAGGTAATTCCTGAGCATCGTCTCTTATAGCCAGTGGGTAGAGAATTCACTTTGCTTTGTTGTGGCCTGTGCAGACACTTACCTTTTCCTGAATACAAGATTTAAAACCCACAAGGGTTCTCTCACTGTGTCTATTCTGTCATCGCCTCCGACAACCAGGGCTGGATTCTCCCCTACCCGGCAGGGTGGGGGGTCCCGGCGGGATGGAGTGGCGTGAACCACTCCGGCGTCGGGCCGTCCCAAAGGTGCGGACGTCTCCGCAGCTTTCGGGGCCAAGCCCTCACCTTGAGGGGCTAGGCCCGTGCCGGAGTGGTTGGCGCTCCGCCTGCTGGCGTGGAAGGCCTTTGGCGCCACGCCAGCCGGGGCCGAAGGGGCTTCGTTAGCCAGCGGAAGCCCGCGCATGCGCCGGAGCGTCAGCAGCTGCTGACGTCATCACCGCACATGCACAGGGGAGGGGGTCGCTTCCTGGGTGGGGGGGGGGGGCGGTGAATGGAGCAGGGTGGGGTGGGGGATTGGAAAACTTCTGCTTGGGTGGGGAGGGAGGGGGGAGATGTGAGTTGAGGGAGAGGAGAGACACTGACTCCCCCGCCCCGTCAGGGGCATTTGAAGGGAAAAGCTTTAGAAAAACAATAATACATTTCGCAAAGTGTATGGAAAATTGTGGGGTGATCTAATTTTGGTGCTTGGATAGAAATGCTCATAATCACGAGAGGTCCGGCCAGGGAGAAAGCATTCCCATTGACAGAAGGACGTAAAACCAGAGGGCACAGGAACAGGCCCTTCGGCCCTCCAACCTGCATCGGTCATGATCCCAACCTTGAGGAAAAACATTTTTCCACAACACATGGTTCGGACCTCGAATACACCGACCTGAATTCTCCATCTGGTTACCCATGGCGACCGGTTTCTCCAGTGCAGCCGCAGTGCATGGAGATTTGACTGAGCACGATGCAGGAGCAAACTCAAATCGCAGAATCCCGGCCGCCATCCGAATGTGCGATGAAGAGAAATTCATTCGTGGCTTTCAAAAGAGAACTGGACAATCATCAGACGTTGAGGATTTGTAGGACGAGAGCAATAGGGCAGGAGTTGCTCCTGCAGAGAGTCAATGTGGACAACAGCACGTTGGCGCAGTGGTTAGCACTGCTGCCTCATGGCACCGAGGGCCCGGGTTCGATCCCGGCTCTGGGTCACTGTCCTAGTGGAGTTTGCACATTCTCCCCGTGTCTGCGTGGGTCTCATCCCCACAACCCAAGGATGTGCAGGGTAGGTGGAATGGCCACGCTAAATTGCCCCTTCATTGGAAAAAAAAGAATTGGCTGCTGTAAATTTTTTAAAAAACGTGGATGCAACGGAGCAAAAGGCCTCTTTCTGTGCTGTCAATTCTAACATGGGAGGTGTCCAGAACAACCGGAGCGTAACCTGAAAATTGGAGCCAGGCCGCTGACTCAAAGGACAGCGGAAATCTGGAACTCTCTCCCACAAAGTGTCGTTCAAACTGGGAGGTCAACTTAAAAGTTCAGCACTGAGATTGATAGCATTTTGTTTGCCATGGGTGCCCACTCTCCTCCCCCCCCCCCCCCCCCCCCCCCCCCCGTTCCCGCTGTGCTTGCTGGTCTACATGGGCTCTCACCCTGGCAAAGCCTTGATCTGCGGGAAGGCCTGTGCCGTGAGGGCCCCTCACGCCAACCTCTGTAAAGCTCCGCCATGGTCGGTGCGGAGACGAAACCCCCTGCGCATGCGCCAACTCGCGCCAGCCCACGGCGGGCCTTCGGCGCCAGTTGTCACGTTGCCAACCCCTCCAGCAGCGGCCTAGCCCCGGGATGTTCGGAGGATTCCGTAACTTCTGGCCGGCCTGACGCCAGAGTGGTTCGTGCCGCACTTGGAGCCGGTACGGGCCACCCCGCCAATTGCGGGTAAATCCCGCCCAAGTTGTCGACTGTCACAATCTAATAAATGGAGGAATTGGCAGCAAGGGCCAAATGGCCTTGTCCAGGCCCTGTGTTACAGTCGTACAGAGATATGAGGCGGGATTCTCCGACCCCGCGCTGAGTCGGAGAATCGCTGCGGGGGCTGCGCAAATCGCGCCACGCCGCCCCGACGCCGGGATGCGAATCGGCGCCATTGGGGCCGGCATAGTCGGCGCGGTTCCCCCCCACCCCCCCCCCCCCCACCCCCGCGATTCTCCGGCCAGGATGGGCCGGGCAGCCGTGACAAAAAACCCGAGTCCCGCCAGCGCCATTCTAGCATGCTGTGGGTCAGCGGGACCTCGGTGTTGAGGGGTCCGGGGGTGGCCTGTGGCGGGGGGAGGGGTGTCCGACCCCGAGGGAGGGCCTCCGTTGTGGCCTTGCCGGCGATTGGGGCCCACCGATCAGCCCCTCAGGCGGGGGGCCGACCCCTGTAGCCCTTCGCCATTTGGCGTCGGGGCCGGCACGGAGAAGGGAGCCACAGCGCACGCACGGACCCCGAAGCCGCGGTCAGCAGCTGGAGTGGTGTGGGCCGCTCCAGCGCCATGCTGGCCCCCTGTGGCCCGGAGAATCGGGCGCCAAAAGGCCTGTTGATGCCGGATGAAAAACACTCCCGTTTTTACTCCGGCGTCAATACTTAGCCACGCGATGGGAGAATCCCGCCCAAGATTGATAATCTCATTGCACTCATCACTCAATGTGCCATTGGAACACAGGGCTTTGGCTATCCCATGGGATTGATAATGGGAAACCTAATCATGACCTTCTCCCACCCCCATGTCTCCTACACCTCCTGCCTTTCGTGTACCTGTGAAGGGCCGGTCATCGTCCACCTTCACTTCAACCCTATAAAGGGGGTGAGGACTGCTCCCCTTTTGTCTGATCACTTATTCCCCCTCTTCCTACCTCAACCATTTCCCCCATTGCCCCCTACCCCCATACCAATGTCCCCCCCCCCCACCCCTAAGGCTGTACAGGACCCAGCTGGAACCCGAGTTGAAGACGGCCGCTATAATTGCTGCCAGAGCTCAGTGGATATCGCCCTTGCCTCTGGGCGGGATTGTCAGGCCTCCCAGCTCCGTGTTTCTCGGCAGCGGGAGACGGCCGGAGAATTCTGGCCTCTGTGCCAGAGGGAGAGGAAGGGGCAACTTTGAGAGCCAAATGAATCAATAACTACATTAACTATTCATGAACATTGAGCTGTTTTTAAAAATCTCTCTCCTCATCCTATTGATTAAGTAAGAAGTCTTATGAGGGGCAGCACGGTGGCGCAGTGGGTTAGCCCTGCTGCCTCGCGACGCCGAGATCCCAGGTTCGATCCCGGCTCTGGGTCACCGTCCGTGTGGAGTTTGCACATTCTCCCCGTGTCTGCGTGGGTTTCGCCCCCACAACCCAAAGATGTGCAGGGTGGGTGGATTGACCACGCAAACTTGCACCTTAATCGGGAGGTACAGACCCCCTCACCTCCACTGGGTGAAAACATATCCCCAAGTGCCGGAACCTTCCCCTTCCTCAGTCCTCCACGATGGAGAAACCTCTCTGGCTCTCGAATGTTGGTCTGCCTGCCTCTGAGCCAAGCCACCGTAAGTATTTGTTTAGTGAGGGTGCCGGTGTGGCGCGTAGTTGTATAATGGTGGGGGGGGGGGGGGGGGGGGTCTGTAAATCTGACCTGATTAACTCTGCTCTTCACCTCTTGGAGCAGGTCGGGAGGCCAGAGGTCACATTGTGAGTTACTGGCTTCACTTTGCCTTTTTGGGGAGAGGAATCTTTTTTAAAATAAACTTAGAGTACCCAATTATTTCCTTTTCCAATTTAGCGTTGGCCAATCCACTTAACTTGCATATCTTTGGGTTGTGGGGGGGCGAGAGTGCTAGAGCCGAAGGGCAATGTGCCCTTTCTGCGGCTCTTATCAGAGAGTTTAGCCACCAGTGTGGACAGTGGGGGTGGGGGGGGGGGGAGATTGTCCAGAAATAGCCCACCTACTCGAGGGCAGCCCCCCTGGACCCAGGGGCCACCGGGGAGAGCGGTGCAGCCGAGAAGTGGAATCCCTGGGAAGGCGAGCGTCACTGGAAAGGGTAGCACTTCTTACCCCGTCGATGGTCGCACGGATAACTTTTCCCAGTTCTGATGAAAGATCGTCAACCTTGGAGTGTTTGACTCTGTTCGTCTCGACACGAATGCTGCCCCCGCGGCGGGGCCCGGCTGGGCATTTCCAGCACCTTCACTCTTAACGGAGGATTCGAAACACGTCTGCCCTCTGGTGGTGACAAACTGACTGCTTCATTCGTCTGACATCTCAACCGAGATCTCCAACAGCACAGCGGCGAAATTTCGCTACCAATTTGCTTAACATGAATGACATCACCTCAGGAAGAAAAATAGGAACAGGAGGAGGCCATTCAGCCCCTCAAACTGTTCCGCCATTCAATTAGATCATGGCCGATCTGCCTCTTAACCCACCTTGATCCTTAATACCTCCCACCTTACAAAGGGCAGGACTTGGGAAATCATGTTGCAGTTGTATAAAACCTTGGATAGGCCTCATTTCGAGTACTGTGCGCAGTTCCGGTTCCCACATTATCAGAACATAGAACATAGAACAGTACAGCACAGAACAGGCCCTTCGGCCCTCGATGTTGTGCCGAACAATGATCACCCTACTTTAAACCCACGTAACCCATATACCCGTAACCCAACAATCCCCCCATTAACCTTACACTACGGGCAATTTATCACGGCCAATCCACCTAACCCGCACATCTTTGGACTGTGGGAGGAAACCGGAGCACCCGGAGGAAACCCACGCACACAGGGGGAGGACGTGCAGACTCCACACAGACAGTGACCCAGCCGGGGATCGAACCTGGGACCCTGGAGCTGTGAAGCAGAAGGACGTGGAAGCTTTAGAGAGAGTGCAAAGAAGGTTCACCAAGATGCTGCCTGACCTTGAGGGTGTTGGCTATGAGGAGGGGTTGAATAAACTAGGATTGTTTTCACTGGAAAGACAGAGGCTGAGGGGAGCCCGGATAGAGGTCGGCAAAATCTGAGAGGCATGGACAGGGTGGATAGTCAGAGGCTTTTTCCAGGGGTGAAAAAGTCAATTACACAGGGGGCACAGTTTCAAGTTGAGAGGGGGAAGGTTTAAGGGAGATGCGCGTGGTAAGTATTTCACACAGAGAGTGGTGGGTGCCTGGAACGCGCTGCCAGAGGATGTGGTGGAAACAGGCACATTAGCAACATTTAAGAGGCATCTGGATGGGTTCATGAATAGGGAGGAAATAGAGAGATACGGAGCGAGTCAGGGCAGAAGGTTATTTTTTTAGTTCGGGCATCATAGTCGGCACAGGCTTGGAGGGCCGAAGGGCCTGTTCCTGTGTTGTACATTTCTTTGTTCTTTTTATCGATCGACCTCAGTTTTGAAACTTTCAATTTAGCCCCAGGATATCTAAAGGATATACGTTTTGTAAAATAACATTGCAGGGAAGAACATCAAACAGGATCGAAGTGAACATCAGACAATTCTCCCGCTGGGCTGAGGGTGTTGAGGGTTATGATGAATTCAGTCGACCCCATGACGCTCTTTGAAAATGAATGAAAAGGTTCTCCCCGTTTTCCATGCCATTGATCCTCTCTGATCCACCACCCGGAATACTGGGAACAGTTCTGTTCCCTTTATCTAAGCAAAGAGATTCTTGCATTGGAGACAGTCCGGAGAAGGTTCACTCGGTTGATCCTGGATATGGAGGGTTTTCTTAATTTAGACTAACCAATCCTTTTTTTTTCCAATTAAGGGGCAATTTAGCGTGGCCAATCCACCTGCCCTGCACATCTTTGGGTTGTGGGGGTGAGACCCACGCAAACACGGGGAGAATGTGCAAACTCCTCACGGACAGTGACCCGGGGCCGGGATCGAACCTGGGTGCTGGGTGCTGTGAGGCAGCAGTGCTAACCACTGTGCCACTGTGCTGCCCTATGAGGAGAGGTTGAATAGGTTAGGCCTGTACTCATTGGAGTTTAGAAGAATGAGAGGCAACCTTATTCAGGCTTATTGGATTCTCAGCGGGCTGAAAGATTATTTCCTCATGTGGGCGAGTCTGGGACCAGAGGGAATAATCTCAGAGTAAGGAGTCACCCATTTAAGACGGAGATGAGGAGGAATTTCTCCTCTAATTCGGTAGGTTTACAATCCCAATTGTGATAACCGGACGGGAAGATCCCAGAATGCAATATGTCGGAAAAGTCTGCAACTTTTACTTTATTTTTTAAAAACTTGGGGGAACAGAGTCAGAGGACCGCCAATTAGTTTTAACAACATGGAAAAAACATTTATTGAACATGATAAATTGGATTATTACTTCCCCCTTAGCTTAACACACAGGTTTTAAGACTAACAGGGATTACAAAGTACATCTTAAACGACAGTGGTCTCGTTAACGCAAAAGCCCCTCTTAATCACACAGGTTGCCTGTGGGCAAATACACACACTCCACTCTGAACCCAAGTTAGTGTCCATAGCTTTCTCCTCAGAATCCACCCCCCCCCCCCCACCAGATGATTCTTCTTCCCTGAGCCACCCTGTCTCACTGAACCCAGATTTTCACACGAGTGATTTCAAATTCTGCTTCTGAAAGTCGCACTTTCAAATCTTATTTTAAATAATTCTTTCCCTCCGCTGCTTTCATCAAGGTTCCACTTTCAGGTTTTACACCTCTCCCTTCAGGTTTCCATTGTCTTAAAGGATTTTACACAAACTCCGAGGTCCAGCCACCACTTCCACAATTATTTCAAATCGTGGCTGGGTTTCTCCGACCCCGCGCCGCGTCAGAGAATCGGCTGGGGGGGAGGGGGGGGCGCAGCAATCGCATCACGCTGCCCCGACGCCGGCACGCCGATTCTCCAGCGCCGATTCTTGGGCGCCCATGGGATCGGCGCCGCGCCGGTCGGGGGCCGTTGAAAGCAACCCCCCCCCCCCCCCCGCCGATTCTCCAGGCCTCGACGGGCCGGGTCCCGCTGGCGTGGGTCACGTATGGTCCCATCCGGCAGAACCTCAGAGTTCTGGCTGCGGGGGCCATCCTGGTGTGGGGGCGGGGGGATCTGACCCTGGGGGGGAGGTCTCCACGGTGGCCTGGCCCGCGATCGGGGCCTACCGTGAGGGGCCTATGTTCCTCCGCGGCGGGCCCGCGTCGCGCTGGCTTTCGGGCGCCGGAGCTGCGGACACCACTCTGCCGCCATACTAGCCCCCTTGGAAGGGGTGAGTACCTGCCATTTGAGGCCCGTTGATGCCGGGGTGGCTCGCGCCACTATTCACGCCAGCATCAGAACTTGGCCGCGCGGTTGGAGAATCCCGACCCATATCTCCCAAACTGTAGTAATTGCTCACAAACTTTTGCCCTATCGCAGATATCTTTCTGGTCTCCCATGATCCAATGTCATTTCAACTCCCTGTGGCATTTGTTCTGGTCCCCAGTTTGCTCTGTTCCGTTAACTCAAAACTTTACGGAAACTTCTCTTCATTTTTCTAGTTCCCTTAACTAGCCGGACTTTAGGTTTCCAGCATCTGTACTCTGAACCATTGCTCCATAGTATGGCTTTCCTTCTAGCAAGGCTGAGAAAGATGTCTCCACTTTACCCTCCGAAAACCAACTGCTTCCAGCAGAACTGTGAGAGCTGCCTTCGCTCCCACTATCTGTCTCTATCTACTCTGACTTCCAGTTTAAACTAAGAACAAAGGAAAGCCCTTCCCTCCAGAAAGTGGCCTCCTGTTGCTAAGCAATGGCTTACTTCTATTTACTCTTTACTCCACAACCCTCTCCAAGCACAATAGAATCACAGTTGGAACTTCACCAAACCCCAGCATGAATCTAACAATACCTTTTCCCATTCCAGGCAATGAGACATTAAATTAAACATACTTTAACACTGTATCTTATTTCTAATGTTTACCAATACAAATATAAATCCCTTAAATTTCCTAACAGTAGTGAATCTGTGGAATTCTTTACCACAGAGAGCTGTGGAGGCTGAGTCGTTAAGTATGTTTGAGGCTGAGACAGACAGATTTTTAATCAGTGACGGAATGAAGGATTAGGGTATCAGGTGGGAATGTGGAGTTGAGGATCATCATATCAGATCAGCCACCATCTCATTGAATGGGCTGAACGGCCTGCAGGTGTTCCTCCGTCTTATGGCCTTCTGGACTAACATCACAAAAATACTTTGCCAATTCGGTGCCACAGGGCTGTTTGTGGGATCTTGCTGTGTATAAATTGAAATGAAATTCGCTTATTGTCACAAGTAGGCTTCAATTACATTACTGTGAAAAGCCCCTAGTCGCCACATTCCGGCGCCTGTTCGGGGAGGCTGGTACGGGAATTGAACCGTGCGGCTGGCCTGCCTTGGTCTGCTTTAAAAGCCAGCGATTTAGCCCAGGGTGCTAAACCAGCCCCTTGTTGCGATTCCTGCATTACAATCATAACAGGATTGGCTGTAAAACACCTCAGGACATGCTGAGGTTGTGAAAGGTTCTATATAAATGCAAGTTCTTTTATTATTTTTATTCCTTCTATAGATCCCTTTTTTTATAATAATAATCTTTATTATAATAATCTTTATTGTCACAAGTAGGCTTACATTAACACTGTAATGAAGTTACTGTGAAAATCCCCTCGTCGCCACATTCCAACGCCTGTTCGGGTACACAGAGGGAGAATTTAGAATATCCAATTCACCCAACAAGCATGTCTTTCGGGACTTGTGGAAGGAATCCAGAGCAGCCGGAACAAACCCCGCAGACACGGGGAGAACGTGCAGACTCCACACAGGCAGTGACCCAAGCCGGGAATCGAACCTGGGACCCTGGAGCGGAACAGCAACAGTGCTAACCATTGTGCTACTGTGTCGCCCACTCAGAGAATGTCTCAACACCAGGGACCCCTTTTATAGAGAGTCTGACCATCAGGACCCCTTTTATAGAGAGTCTGACCATCAGGACCCCTTTTATAGAGAGTCTGACCATCAGAGATCCCTTTTATAGAGAGAGTCTGACCATCAGGACCCCTTTTATAGAGAGTCTGACCATCAGGACCCCTTTTATAGAGAGTCTGACCATCAGGACCCCTTTTATAGAGAGTCTGACCATCAGGACCCCTTTTATAGAGAGTCTGACCATCAGAGATCCCTTTTATAGAGAGTCTGACCATCAGAGACCCCTTTTATAGAGAGAGTCTGACCATCAGTGACCCCTTTTATAGAGAGTCCCACCATCAGGACCCCTTTTATAGAGAGTCTGACCATCAGGACCCCTTTTATAGAGAGTCCCACCATCAGTGACCCCTTTTATAGAGAGTCTGACCATCAGGGACCCCTTTTATAGAGAGAGTCTGTCCATCAGGGACCCCTTTTATAGAGAGTCTGACCATCAGGGACCCCTTTTATAGAGAGTCTGACCATCAGAGACCCCTTTTATAGAGAGAGTCTGACCATCAGAGACCCCTTTTATAGAGAGAGTCTGACCATCACAGATCGCATTGAAAGGTTGCCCCTAGTTTGCGATGCTTTGTGCGTGAGTGAGTTTGACACTGGATGGTGAGGCAAGGGTTAATTTGCTCTGCATGCTATTTTTAGTACCCTGGTTTGCACACTCTGTTTAACTTCCTGTCTGTTCTTATTAACAACCGTTAACCCATTTCAAATCAAATTAAATCGAGCGAAGTTAGCGACTGTGCTAAAATAGCAGAGGCAGGGACGTTGATTCCACAGGACAGCTTAACATAGCAGACATAGGGGGAGGAGTGCAGGGGCACATCTGGCAGCAGCTGGAATCACATACCACACCGTTTATATTCAACACAGCTTGTGTCCCATGGATAGGCACGATACACCGAAACAGGCTCCCTTAGAAAGGCAATATCGGCACTGAGAGTTTTAGCCACCAGGAGATTCTGAACAGGCTGGGAATAGAACACAGAACATACAGTGCAGAAGGAGGCCATTCGGCCCATCGAGTCTGCACCAACCCACTTAAGCCCTCACTTCCACCCTATCCCCATAACCCATTAACCCTTCCTAACCTTTTTGGACACTAAGGGCAATTTATCATGGCCAACCCACCTAACCTGCACGTCTTTGAACTGTGGGAGGAAACCGGAGCACCCGGAGGAAACCCACGCAGAGACGGGAAGAATGCGCAGACGCCGCACAGTGTCCCAGCGGGAAATCGAACCTGGGACCCTGGCGCTGTGAAGCCACAGTGCTATCCACTTGTGCTACTGTGCTGCCTAAATCTTGAGATGGCAGCACGGTGGCACAGTGGTTAGCACTGCTGCCTCACAGCTCCAGGGTCCCGGGTTCAATTCTGGCCTCGGGTGACTGTCTGTGTGGAGTCTGCACGTTCTTCCCGTGTCTGCGTGGGTTTCCTCCGGTTTTCTCCCACAGCCCAAAGATGTACAGGTCAGGTGGGTTGGCCGTGCTAAATTCCCCTTGGAGGGGCAGCACGGTGGCGCAGCGGTTAGCACTGCTGCCTCACGGCACCGAGGACCTGGGATCGATCCCGGCTCTGGGTCACTGTCCGTGTGGAGTTTGCACATTGTCCCCGTGTCTGCGTGGGTTTCGCCCCCACAAACCCAAAGATGTGCAGGGTAGGTGGATTGGCCGCACTAAATTGACCCTTAATTGGAAAAACAGAATTGGATTCTCTAAATTTATTTTTTTTAAATTGTCCTTCGTGTCCAGAAGGTTAGGTGGGATTACTGTGTTCCGGGGATAGTGTGGAGGTGTGGGCTTGGGTAAGGTGCTCATTCCAAGGGCCGGTGCAGACTCGATGGGCCGAATGGTCTCCTTCTGCACTGTGAATTGTACTCTGCAATAGTGGCGACTGGGGAATGACCCATTGGAGCTCTTTAGATTGGTCAACATGGAGTCGATGTTTCCTTGTTTAGGAGACCAAAGCCGGGAGGTCTTAAATAAGCAACAGACACTGATGAATCCAGCAGGAAATTCAGGGGAAACTCCTTTCCCCGGGGAGTAGTGAGTCTGTACCACCGGGAGTGATTGAGGTGAACGGTGCAGATGGATTCAAGGGGAAGCTTCACGTTGGAAGAAGAGGCAGAAGGGTATGTGGATGAAGATGGTTGGAAGGAGGCTCCTGCGGGGCAGAATTTCAGTCTCCCAAATACAGCAGGGTTTGCGACATCTTAGGTGGTCCGTTATTTGCCCTCTGCATAATCTTCCCCCCCCCACCCCCCCTCCCCCCACCACCTCTGTCAACAGAGTCTACCGATGGTGGCACCCTCCGTCGCTGAGGAACCTGAGGCCGGGGCTCGACCCCAAGATTCCAGCAGCCGGAACGGCGGGAAAATCCCACCCGTAAGCACAGACCAGTTGCACCCGAAACCCACTCTGTCTTGGTGTCAGTCCATTGCAGGCAGTCGAGAGGCACGAGTCGACCGGATAGATCCGCCAACTGGAAATCAACCAGGATCAGAGAGAATAGCAGAATAGGTTAGAGGGCTGAGTGGCCATCTCTGGGGGGCGGGGCCAGGTGATTTATTTTAACCTTTCGAAGCTGAGTTGTGTACTGGAGTAAACAGAGTTAGGGGAGTAGACGGCACTCTACTGTCAGTCCATTTACCAATCGCCGGAGGTCAGGGGTCAGTGAACCTTGACTCTTTCAACGGAGTCGGGAAGGTTAAAGGATAAGCTGGCCGGGATAGATGGGTTTCTGGTCAGTGCCTTGAAACTGTCCCCCCCCCCCCCCCCCCCCCCCCCACCCCACCAACCAAGTCCTGAGCAAACGCTCTCAGTACCCAAAGATTGAATGAAATGAGGCTGCCTCCGAGACCTTTGCCGATCTGCGTGAGTCCCGGGGGCCGTTGAGGAGGAGAAGCGTAAAAGCTCAGCACTCTGGAAGAGCTGTCTTTGGCTGCCCTCTGCTGGCTGGCACAGCACGGTTCAGGAAAGTGGCACCGTGACAGCAGCAGGGACGAAGCGAAAGGAGCCCACGTTTCCACAGGACGGCGCAAAGGTCTTTGCAACCCGGAAGGACCACTTTGGGACGGTTGCCACAGTTTTAATGTTGGGAATGCAGCGGTTAGTTTGCACACGGCATGTTCCCGCTAGCAGCAATAAATGGTCAGACCGGCTGGGATTTTAGTGCTGGTCTTGCAGCACAGTGGGTGGTGCATCTGCCTCGATCCAGAGACGCTGGGTTCAAGCCCTGCTCCAGGAATTGATGGCCATGGAAGGTGCATTGATAACCTGGTCAATCCTTCCAAAATGCCTGGCAAAGGTTGTCCTGGAGTCGATGTAGTGTACTGCCTCCCCTTGTGAAAAAACTACAGCCTTTGTCTGTACATCTTGTCCTGAGATGTACTCTGTGTCAAACATCCTCCTCGCTTTGAGAGAGTGTCGATGATGGTGATGATTTTGGCGATGTTGACTGGGGAATAAATATTGGCCCAAAGCACTGGGGGAACTCCCTTGCTCTTTAAGTGGCCAAGGACCTATTGTATCCTCCTGGGAGAACAGTCAGAGACAACCCAGAGAGAGAGTACAGTGCCGTCTACCCCTCTTACTCTGTTCCCAGCAGTACACAACTCGGTATCTGTAGGCCAAAGTAAATGACATGGGAATAAGAAGAGGCCACTCAGCCTGTGCTGCCAGCCACTCTACCCATGCTGCCAGCCACTCTGCCCGTGCTGCCAGCCACTCTGCCCGTGCTGCCAGCCACTCTGACCTGTTCACCATCTGCAGTGGCAGGATTTGAACCCAGGTCCCTGGAGCATTCCCCTGAGCCTCCGGATGACTAATCCAGCGACAATACCACTACGCCACAGCCTCCCCAGTTACCCACCTTGGCTCCAAACCCCTTGTTACTCTCACCCAACAAAAATTGAATGATATCGGTTTGGGAAGCTCCAATTTACGGCCAGTCTCAATGGGCGGGATTCACCCAAAAAATGACGAAGGTAGCGGTTCATCGGACTGAAGTTAAAGGGCGGGATTCATCGGCCCTGTTGCGCCCGGCGTGGATCTGGACCAAATGGATGAATTGCACTCGCCCCACCCGGATCTCACAGGCTCATTTAAATACTCGACACCGGATTGGCCCGGCGCCCGGGACTCACCAGCTGTGCCTGAGAGACCTCGCCAGGGCGCCGTCTCGTCCTAGTCCACACAAATGTGGGCCAGGTAAAGCGGCACCTGGGGGGTTTCCCAGGCCACTGGAAACCACCCCCCCCCCCCCCCCCCCCGCCCCCGCCCCCGGGTTGTTGGGGGCAGGACAGGGTGGCATCCTGACATTCCCCCTGACACCCGAGCACCGTGGCACTGCCACCCTGGCTGAATCTTGCCCCATGTGCCATTTTGGGGCATGTTTGACAGGGTGATCCATGTGGCCTTTTTGCCGATATCCAGATCAGTTTTCGCCCACACTTAGGGCATCTCCGGCCACGCCCGTCTGGCCACAGGAAATTACTGCCCAGGGTCAGCGTCCCGCCCGTGGTGTTCCTGCGGCGGGCGGGGCGGAAGGGTCCAGCCCATCGTCATATTTGCCGCTTGGGGAGTTTCTCACTGGTTAACCCCACACTTCGAATTTCTTCTGGAGTGAGGAACTGGACTCGCTCCAGACCCCCCTCCTCAGGTCCATTTTGAAAGGATGTCCTGATCTCAAAGTGACATTGAGGGTCCTCAACACCCCCTGCTCAAGGGCAATGTGAACCCCCTCCTCCTCGCAGACAGACATGAGCAACACCCCCAACGCTTGACCCTCAAGGGGCAACCTCACCCCATCACGAAAGGTCAGCATGTGGCCCCCTCCCCCACCACAGGCATGTGGCTGAATCTGCCCCACCCCCTTTTGGGGATCAGAGAATCATACTCCCCACTGATATGGGATCGCTGAGGGCCCCCCCCCCCCCATCTTTTAGGTCCGCCTTTCAGTTCCTCCTGGCCCCCTTTCAGGTCCCCTCGTCGCTCCACCGCCTGACAGGCTTACCTTTCACCCCCTCCCTTCAACCCCCCATTGTTCATGATTCCCTTTCATTTCAGCCACCCGCCCACTCTTCACAACCCTCCCCCCCCCCCCCTTCTCTACCCCTTTCATGGGCGCAGCCCCTTTCAGGCCCTGCCCCAACATGGCACCTTGGCACCAGGCTGGCACTACCAGGATGCCCAGTGCCAGGGCACTGCCAGTACTGCCCTGCCATGTCCACCACCATCCGGGGGTCTCCAATGGCCTCCGAGCCCCCCTCCTGGTGAACGCCCGGTCTCTGTTACTGGAGACCAGTGCTAATCTGCACTCGCGTAAGGCCGGTGACTCCTGGGAGTCAGGAGAATTAGGCCTCAAATGGGCCCCGCATATTTAATATGATTCTCTGGATCCCGGCCAGCGAGGACATGGTTCAAATCACGTCGGGCATAGCGACTTGGGTGACTCGTGATCGGCTTGGCCCATCGGCACAAAGCTAGTTTTGGGTTTCTCCCACAATGCACCCGGCACAACAGGATCGGCACCGGGCCCAGCGCGGTGGGAAAATCGCTGGCCCAGGGCGGTGGGGAAATCACTGGCAAAGTGTGGTGGGAAAATCTCTGGCCCAGCGCGGTGGGAATATCGCTGGCAGAGCGCGGTGGGGAAATCGCTGGCTCAGCACGGTGGGGAAATCGCTGGCACAGCGCGGTGGGAAAATCGCTGGCACAGCTCGGTGGGGAAATCGCTGGCCCAGCGCGGTGGGAAAATCACTGGCACAGCGCGGTGGGGAAATCGCTGGCCCAGGGCGGTGGGAAAATTGCTGGCCCAGGGCGGTGGGGAAATCGCTGGCACAGCACGGTGGGGAAATCGCTGGCCCAGCGCGGTGGGGAAATCGCTGGCCCAGGGCGGTGGGGAAATCGCTGGCTCAGCGCGGTGGGGAAATCGCTGGCACAGCGCGGTGGGGAAATCGCTGGCCCAGGGCGGTGGGGAAATCACTGGCCCAGGGCGGTGGGAAAATCACTGGCACAGCGCGGTGGGGAAATCACTGGCCCAGGGCGGTGGGGAAATCGCTGGCCCAGGGCGGTGGGGAAATCACTGGCACAGCGCGGTGGGGAAATCACTGGCCCAGGGCGGTGGGGAAATCGCTGGCCCAGGGCGGTGGGGAAATCACTGGCCCAGGGCGGTGGGAAAATTGCTGGCCCAGGGCGGTGGGGAAATCGCTGGCCCAGGGCGGTGGGAAAATCACTGGCCCAGCGCGGTGGGAAAATCACTGGCCCAGGGCGGTGGGAAAATCACTGGCCCAGCGCGGTGGGAAAATCACTGGCCCAGGGCGGTGGGAAAATCGCTGGCCCAGGGCGGTAGGAAAATCGCAGGCTCAGCGCGGTGGGGAAATCGCAGCCCCAGCGCGGTGGGGAAATCGCTGGCCCAGTGTGGTGGGAAAATCGCTGGCAAAGCGCGGTGGGAAAATCGCTGGCACAGCGCGGTGGGAAAATCGCTGGCACAGCGCGGTGGGATAATCGCTGGCTCAGCACGGTGGGGAAATCGCAGCCCCAGGGCGGTGGGAATATCACTGGCTCAGCGCGGTGGGGAAATCGCTGGCCCAGCTCGGTGGGGAAATCGCAGTCCCGCGTCATTGAAAATATGGAAAGATGTGTCATTTGAAACATGGAAGTCTGGCAATATCTGATCTCAGAGAAACATCAGAGGATACAGGGAAAGATCCCACAAAGGGTTAGTAGCAGCTGCAAAGAGCAGGATTATAAAATGCAGATTCTTTCTCTCGAGCAAGCTTAGCAAACACACAGGAGTTTAGTATGAAGCTAAAAACAATGGCTCACACCTTCGTTGAAAGTAACTATCTTCGTAAGCATCTGGAAAAGCATGGATGAAGGTTTCAGCTGAGTTAAGTGATAAATTTAAACATTTCAAGTTATAACCAAGTGGAATTTTAGCATTACGCTCAAAGCAATGTTTCACACCTTAATTGAAATTAACTATCTTCTTAAGTGACCGGAAAGGAAAGGATGAGGTTCAGTTGAATTTGGTGATAATTCTAAGTGTGAAGTTCTGCCGATATCAGGTAAATTAAAGAAAACTGGAGACAACCTGTCTACCAGAAACATAATTTAGAGCCAAAATCAAAGTCAAAGTTATGAGCTGGGGACACAATTGGAAAATAAAACTATAGAAATGACAGGAATTAAAAGTAACAGCTCTTGAAACCAAAGCATTTTTGAATATCACAAAGGAACTTTGAACATCACAAAGGAAACAATGTAATCAGAGACCTGAGAGGTGAGGCCATGCCCAAAATGAATACTTAGTTGTATTAGAATGTAGAGATCAAAGATACTTTTTACAAACAAAATGAAATAAGTTACTTTACAATAAAGTAATAAAAACATAATAACTGTTAGAAAGAGAATATAAACCCAGAGACCAGAGCAGGAACTAGCAGAACCAGAACCAGAACTCAGAGAGAAGCAGAGAAGGAACAAGAGAAGCAGAGTCAGCTTACAGCCAGCTCAGTCATGGGAAAGATAAGACATAGCAGCCGAGCTAAAACAGCTAATACATCTAAGGAAGACCAGAATTTAAAGAGGAGGCAGAGTCAGTTCAGAGTCAGCTCAGAGACAGTCAGCAGAGCCAACTCTCACAGCTCAGTACAAAATCGCTGGCACACGCGGTGGTAAAATCGCTGGCACAGCGCGGTGGGAAAATCGCTGGCACAGCGCGGTGGGAAAATCGCTGGCACAGCACGGTGGGAAAATCGCTGGCACAGCGCGGTGGGAAAATCGCTGGCACAGCACGGTGGGAACATCGCTGGCACAGCATGGTGGGAAAATCGCTGGCACAGCGCGGTGGGAAAATCGCTGGCACAGCACGGTGGGAAAATCGCTGGCACAGCGCGGTGGGAAAATCGCTGGCACAGCACGGTGGGAAAATCGCTGGCACAGCGCGGTGGGAAAATCGCTGGCACAGCACGGTGGGAAAATCGCTGGCACAGCACGGTGGGAAATCGCTGGTCCAGTGCGGTGGTAAAATCGCTCGCCCAGCGCGGTGGGAAAATCGCACCCGACAGTTTTTCAGGTGAAGTTAGTTCCAGATTTCCATTCCACATTGTTGCACTTCCTGACATCACCCCCTTGAACTGCCTGAATCTAATTCAAGGGTCTCTCTATCGGCCTGATCCAATCCTTCAATTATATTAAACACCTGAAATAGATCCTCCTTTCATCATCTGGTACTCAAGGGAATATAAACCTTCGCAAACTGTCCTCATCATTTAATCCACAAATCAGATAACAAAGTAACAAAACGAAACCCCACCTTCACCCCAAACTGACAAACACCCGAGGAATAACCTTTGAACCAGCCACGGAGTCGGAAAAATAGGCCGGTAAAAGTCGGGAGAGGAAGGTTCAAACCTCAGTGCGAGGATACACGTGGAGCGAAGCGGAGCATGGCGGAACGAGTCGCCAACACAAGCGTCGGCCTGACCGAAATGTCCACTATGGCCCCCATCTGTAACAACCACAGGTTCACCCCCACAACGATGGAGACAGGACGTGGGGACACACAAGGTTAGCAACACGTACACAGACGGCAGACTAGTGACCCGGAGGAACTGCTGGAAGAGGTACGCTCCCACCCACCGGATGAGAAAATGGGAGGAAGAACGAGGCATGGAAGTAGGAGGGGGACTCTGGGCGAACCCCACCTCCACAAGCTCAGGGCTGAGGGTAATACGGCTAAAGGTGGTGCACAGGACACACCTAACCAGAACCCGAGTGAGCAGGTTCTTCCCGGAGGTGGAGGACAAATGCGAACGGTGCCAGGGAGGCCTGGCCAACCACACCCCCATTTCTGATCTTGTCCCAGACTTGCCGGGTCCTGGACGACACAAAGGTGGAATTGCGGATAGCAATGAGGACTGTCAGCGGATGCAGCAGGATTTAAATCGTTTGGAGACTTGGGCAGAGAGATGGGAGATGGAGTTTAATCCGGACAATGTGAGGTGATGCATTTTGGAAGGTCTAATGCAGGTAGGGAATATACAGTGAATGGTAGAACCCTCAAGGGTATTGAAAGTCAGAGAGATCTAGGTGTACAGGTCCACAGGTCACTGAAAGGGGCAACACAGGTGGAGAAGGTAGTCAAGAAAGCATACGGCATGCTTGCCTTCATTTGCCGGGGCATTGAGTGCAAGAATTGGCAAGTCATGTTGCAGCTGTATAGAACCTTAGTTAGGCCACACTTGGGAGTATAGTGTTCAATTCTGGTCGCCACACTACCAGAAGGATGTGGAGGCTTTAGAGAGGGTGCAGAAGAGATTTACCAGGATGTTGCCTGGTATGGAGGGCATTAGCTATGAGGAGCGGTTGAATAAACTCGGTTTGTTCTCACTGGAACGACGGAGGTTGAGGGGCGACCTGATAGAGGTCTACAAAATTATGAGGGGCATAGACAGAGTGGATAGTCAAAGGCTTTTCCTCAGGGTAGAGGGGTCAATTACTAGGAGGCATAGGTTTAAGGTGTGGGGGCAAGGTTTAGAGGAGATGTACGAGGTAAGTTGTTTACACAGAGGGTAGTTGGTGCCTGGAACTCGCTGCCGGAGGAGGTGGTGGAAGCAGGGACAATAGTGACATTTAAGGGGCATCTTGACAAAAAACATGAACAGGATGGGAATAGAGGGATACGGACCCCGGAAGTGCAGAAGATTTTAGTTTAGACAGGCAGCATGGTCGGCGCGGGCTTGGAGGGCTGAAGGGCCTGTTGCTCCCTCTACACTGTCCCCATCAAACACTCCCAGGACAGGTACAGCACGGGGTTAGATACAGAGTAAAGCTCCCTCTACACTGTCCCCATCAAACACTCCCAGGACAGGTACAGCACGGGGTTAGATACAGAGTAAAGCTCCCTCAACATTGTCCCCATCAAACACTCCCAGGGCAGGTACAGCACGGGGTTAGATACAGAGTAAAGTTCTCTCTACACTGTCCCCATCAAACACTCCCAGGACAGGTACAGCGCGGGGTTAGATACAGAGTAAAGCTCTCTCTACACTGTCCCCATCAAACACTCCCAGGACAGGTACAGCACGGGGTTAGATACAGAGTAAAGCTCCCTCTACACTGTCCCCATCAAACACTCCCAGGACAGGTACAGCACGGGGTTAGATACAGAGTAAAGCTCCCTCTACACTGTCCCCATCAAACACTCCCAGGACAGGTACAGCACGGGGTTAGATACAGAGTAAAGCTCCCTCTACACTGTCCCCATCAAACACTCCCAGGACAGGTACAGCACGGGGTTAGATACAGAGTAAAGCTCCCTCTACACTGTCCCCATCAAACACTCCCAGCACAGGTACACCACGGGGTGCGGTACCCTTTATGCCCTGTTAACGGAGACTTTGTTTGTCAAAAGCACAGGATAAGTGGAGGGAGATAGTTTCTCTGACAAAGTGGAATGTTGGCGGCTACAATACCCAGCAAAAGTTGAGCAAAGACTTGGCTGAAGGACTGGATGGTCCACATGGCGCAGCAACTGAGAGAATGGCGGAGTTGGGAGGGTCGCCATCGGGGACCCCACTGACTTTGGAGTAGTTGACGGATTTCATCAAGGGGGAGTTTCGGCATTATCGGAAAGAGAGGAAAATGGACTGGTCCAGGGCGATGGAGGGATCGGTGGCCCCGCTTTGCGGGACTTTGGAGCGGGTGGGGAAGTGCCTGGAATCGCAAGGTGCGACGATTCGAGAGATGGAAAGTTCAGTGTAGGAGCAGTGACCAGATTGTGTCATTGGAGGAAGAGCTGGCGATGCTGGAAGAGTTCTGCGAGGTGCTGAGGGTGGATGCCCAGGAGAATCGACCCAGGCGGCAGGATCTTCGCAGGACTGCCAGAGGGTGCGGACGGAACAGATGCCACGGGCTACACATCGGGAATGTTCGGGAAGCTGGCCGAGGAGGAGGTCATCGATAAGGCCCCAGAAGTGGATGGTGCTTACCGGTCACTACGACAGAGGCTGGGTGCTGGGGAGCTGCCTTGGGCGGTGATTGTCCTGGTGCTCATCTTCCAGTAAAAGGAGAGGATTCTGAGATGGGCAAAGTCAGCACAAGACTGTAGCTGGGAGGGGAACCAGACCCAGATTCACCAGGATGGCAATGCTCTTTCCGAGCAAGGTTCACTTTAGGATGTTGTGTCCGGCCAAACTCTGGGTGACATTCAAAGGCAAAGAACATGGGCAGGATTCTCTGTCGTCCAACGGTGGAATTGGGAAATGCGATTGGGCGGAGAATTGGTTCCGATGCTCAAATTGCAACAGGCCCCAATTGCAATTCTCGGCAAATTGCTATTCACCATCACCTCGACAGCGCCGTCAATGCGTTACGGAGCGCACGCATAGTAAACGCCGCTGGCATATCATGAGGTGGCCTGACCCAGTATTCTCCGCGGCCTCCGCCTCAGATAGGCGGAGTTCCCGACACCGCGGTTCACTTGTGCTTTTAAAAATCATGAAATTGGCGCCCTGGCTGCTGAGGGAGAGAGAGGGGGGGGGGTTACGGAAAGTGTCCAACATCGCCATAGTTTGCTGGCAGTCGTGCCGCTGGCCGGGGGGCTTCTGTCAGGGCCGGGGGGGGGGGGGGGGGGGGGGGGGGGGGGGGGAGTAGTGGGGGGTGGCTAGGTGGTGGGCTGTGGGGTCGGGTGGACGGGCACAGAACGCCATTACCGCAGTCGGCAAGGCAGCCATGCAGCTGCACACACCGCTGACAGCCCACTGTGAATCGGATGCCATAGGTCGTATAGATCCCCCCCCCCCCCCCCCCCCGGCCGCCACCCCCCCCCCCCCCCCCCCGGGTGCCCTCTGGTCCCAGCCGACCCATCAGCTGTCTGGGCGCGCTCCAGCGCAGCCATCTTGTTGGCTGGGATGGTGTGTGTGGGGAGTGCAGAGTGTATGTGTGGCTGCAGCTTGTCAGCCTCCCCAGTGTCAATTACCGACCCGGTGAATCCAGCACCGCTTCTCATTGGAATCGATTGTGTTCCACATGGCGCCGGTGCAATCCCCTCAATCATAACAGAATCGGTCCAGGTGTGTTGTGAGTTTTGCTTTTGTGTAACTCCATGGATCCTGCCCCGGCGTCAACACTTAGTCTCAGGAACGGAGAATTCAGCCGTGTAACTTTACGGCGCTGGAGGAGGTGAATTACTTTGTCAAGGAACATGGGTTAGGGGACAGCTAATGGTGGGAAGTTCTCTCATTTTGTCTCAGTGGGTATATACAAGTTTTGTAAGTGTTACATTGGACTTGCTGTTGTTTTGGGGGATGAGGGATTGTTCCGAGGTTGGGTTTAGTTCTCTTACTGGGGCGAGGGGGGGATTGTTCAGGCAGGTGGGCCCTGGATGGAGGCTTTCTGAAGGATGAGGGTGGGAGGAGCAGAGTGGGCGGAGGGTTGGTTTGGGTGGGGTCCTCTATGTGGATCTCCAGGTGTGAGTCACCATGCTAGCAATAGATGCATGTACACGGAAGCAGTGTGGGGGAGAGGGCTGCGAGGGATAGCCAGAGAGATCGGGGGAAGGGGCAGGGTCATGTAGAAGGGGAGTTATGGGGAGGAGGGAGGGTTGAATTTAGAGGGAGAGGGAAGAGGGGGGAGGGGTTTTGGGGGAAGGATAGGGGAGAGGGGGACATGGGGAGGGGAATGTGCTGGTGATGCAAGTGATTGTTTGGTTGTGTTCAGGAGAGGATGGAGGGAGCGGCCATTTTGGTTTGGTCCGGTCGAGTGGGGAGCTGGGTGGTTGGGCGCGATTTGAGTTAGGCAGGGATGAGAGACATGAATAGAGGAGTGGGGGGAGTCCAGAGACCCCGGTGACATGGTGCATACCGGGGGGTGAACAGCCTGGTTAAATGGTCCCGGGTGTTTGAGCACTTAAATAGTTTAAAGGCAAATGTGTCTTCCTTCAGGAGACATGCCTGTGGGTGAAGAACCAGGCGTGGCTAAGAAAGGGATGGGTAGGGCAGAGATTCCACTCGGGGTTTGACTCCAAGTCGAGGAGGGTTGCGATCCTGTTCAGTAAAAGGGTGGCACTTGTGGTGGCTGTGAGGTGCGGGACCCAGGAAAGTAGGGTCTTGGTGGTGGCGCCGATTGTTTTTATTAAATGTCTATGCGCCCAACTGGGACAATGCAAACTTTGTCAAGAAGAAGTTAGCGTCCATCCCGGACCTGGATTCACATCAGCTGATAATTGGGGGCGGGGGGGGGGCGCAATTTCAATTGCGTGTTGGAGCCCAGGATGAATAGGTCGTGCCCAGGTCAATGGCCAGGAGGGGTATGGAGAAGGAGCTGGAGGTTTATGGATCAGATGGGGGGGGGGGGGGGGAGGGGGAGGGGGGTGAACCCATGGAGGTTTAGACATCCGGGAGAGAGGGAGGTTTCCTTCTTCTTGCCATGTGAGAGTACCTTTAAGAAATGAGTGTTTAAGAAATATACCTTTAAGAAATGGGTGTTTATCCGTGATGTCAGAGTTGGGTGGAGCTGGGCTGTCTGTCAGCTTTTTACTTTCGTTTTAGGCTGTTTGCTGCGGGGTGTGTTTTAGTTTTGTTTTCAGTGTTGGGGCAGAAGCCAGACAGACCGGGTGTACTGTTGATCTCTCTGCCATGAAAAGACTATCTCTTGATCATTTGGTGAATTCAGAATTATAAATGTTCTCAGTAGTGAATGTAAACCTGATGTGCTTCTGTTAAAAGGTTTTTCTTTTGTCTTCTAGATGTTGTTTGGGAAGTTATTAAGGATTACTTAGTGTCGTATTCTTTGGGGGTTGTATTTGAATTATTGGTTGCTAAGATGTTAACTGTATGTTTAAAAAAGGGGCTGGTTTAGCACACAGGGGCTGGTTTAGCACAGGGCTAAATAGCTGGCTTTTAAAGCAGACCAAGGCAGGCCAGCAGCACGGTTCAATTCCCGTACCAGCCTCCCCAAACAGATGCCGGAATGTGGCGACTAGGGGCTTTTCACAGTAACTTCATTTGAAGCCTACTTGTGACAATAAGCAATTTTAATTTTTCATTTTAATTTTTCATTTCAGAAGGTGAAAGAGAAAGGGAGATACAGAACAGGGAAAAAGATAAAGAGAGAGAGTTTGAACTTCGGAAAATGGCCATGAAACATGACATTTAGTTAAAATTGGCAGATGTAAAGGGAAACGTATAGTTGGATGATAGTGATGAGGATAGTGAGAAAGAGCGTCATAGTCGAAGGCTTGGTGGGAATCTATTTAAATATGTCCAAGCATTGCCAAGGTTCGTTGAGAAGGAGGTAGAAGCCTTTTCCATTTCATTTGAGAAGATAGCTAAAAAAATAAATTGGCCACAGGACATGTGGGTGTTACTGATTCAAACAAAGCTGGTAGGTAGAGCTAGTGAAGTGTTTGCATCACTACCGGAGGTGGTATCTGGGACGTATGAGGAGGTGAAAAAATCCATCTTAGGTGCATATGAGCTAGTGCCTGAAGTTTACAGACAAAGGTTTAGAAATTTAAGGAAAGAATTTGGTCAAGAATACATGGAGTTTGAAAGGCTCAGAGTAATTTTGATAGGTGGATAAGGGCTTTGAAAATAGACCAAATGTATGAAGCTCACAGAGAAATTATACTTTTGGAGGAGTTTAAGAATTTAATTCCTGATGTAGTGAGAATTCATGTGGGAGAGCAGAGGGTTAAAACTGCGAGGTTAGCAGCAGAAATGGCAGATGATTATGAATTAGTTCATAAATCAAAGATTGGTTTCCGACATCAGTTTCAGTCTGTGCGGGCTGGGAACTGGGGACATGAGAAATACTCAAATGGTAAACGTAAAGGTGATCTGATGGGAGATAATAAGGAGAGTGTACCTCAGATTTAAAAAGAAATCCAGGAGGGTGAAAGAGACATGAAAAGTTTCAAATGTTTTCACTGTAATAAACTAGGCCATGTAAAGTCACAGTGTTGGTGGTTGAAGAAAAGCACTGGGAAGGCTGATAAAACAGGATAAGACAGTGGTGTTTGCTGAAGTGGTAAAGGAAAGCCCAAGTGCAGCAAAGGAGGTGCAAAAGATTGTACAGCCTGATCAAGAGGTGATTGATAAGAAGGTGCCAGATCTCTTCAAAGAATTTACTTGTGTGGGTAAAGTTTACTCATGTGTATCAGGAGGAGCAGGCAAAAAAGTCACAATTTTAAGAGATACGGGAGCTAGCCAATCGTTAATGGTAAGAGATGAGGCATTATGTAGTTTGGGAAGAATGTTGCCAGAAAAGGTGGTAATATATGGAATTCAGGGTGAGAGGAGTAGTGTTCCATTATATAAGGTAAGGTTGTAAAGTCCAGTGAAGAGTGGTGAAGTGGTAATAGGAGTAATAGAGGAAACTATTTTGTCCAGGAATACAGTTTATCTTGGGTAATGATACAGATGGATCGCAGGTGGGAGTGATGCCTACTGTGGTTGATAAGCCAGTGGAAAATCAGACAACTGAAGTATTGAAGGACGAATATCCTGGGATTTTTCCGGATTGTGTAGTAACAAGGTCGCAAAGTCACAGGCTAAGGCAAGAGGAGAAATCAAAGAGTGAAGACGAAGTTGAAGTGCAATTTTCAGAAATTATTTTTGATAAGATGGTGGAGGATGAGGCGGATATTTTTAGTTCAGGAAAATTTGCGGAGTTACAACAGAAAGATATAGAAATAAAACGGATGTATCAGAAAGCATGTACGGAAGAGGAATCTGAGTGTATACCAGAGTGTTATTACCGTAAAAGTGATGTTTTGATGAGAAAATAGAGACCTTTACATATGCAGGCGGATGAAAAGTGGGCAGACGTTCATCAAGTAGTATTGCCGGTAGGGTTTAGAAAGTAGGTGTTGCGAGTTGCACATGAGGTACCAGTGGGAGGTCATTTGGGAATAAGGAAAACTCAAGCTAAAATACAAAAACATTTTTATTGGCCTGGACTACATAAAGATGTAGTTAAATTTTGTCAATCATGTCACACATGTCAAGTGATAGGGGAACCTCAAGCAGTGATAAAACCAGCACCCTTAATACCCATTCCAGCATTTGAGGAACCTTTACAAGGGTCCTAATTGATTGCGTAGGACCACTTCCTAAAGCGAAAAGTGGGAATCAATATCTTTTGACTATAATGGATGTGTCTACTCGGGGTTTCCAGAATCCATTCCAGGACGTACAGCTAAAAAGATTGTGGAGGAGTTACTTAAATTCTTTACTAGATATGGACACAGAAGTACAATCGGATCAAGGATCAAATTTTACCTCAAGGTTATTCAAAGAAGTTATGGATAGCTTAGGAATAAAACAAATTAAATCAACTGCGTACCATCCAGTATCGCAGGGAGCGTTAGAAAGGTGATATCAGACATTAAAGACAATGTTGAGGGCTTATTGTCAATATTATCCAGAGGATTGGGATAAAGGAATTCCATTCGTACTGTTTGCAATTAGGGATGCACCTAATGAGTCAACCAAATTCAGTCCGTTTGAACTAATTTTTGGTCATGAGGAAAGAGGACCACTTAAACTGATTGAGGAAAAATTGGTGAGTGAGAAATCACAACTTACATTGTTGGATCACATGTCTAATTTGAGGGAATGAAGGGCAGCACGGTGGCCTAGTGGTTAGCACAACCGCCTCATGGCGCTGAGGTCCCAGGTTCGATCCCGGCTCTGGGTCACTGTCCGTGTGGAGTTTGCACATTCTCCCCGTGTCTGCGTGGGTTTCGCCCCCACAACCCAAAAAATGTGCAGAGTAGGTGGATTGGACACGCTAAATTGCCCCTTAATTGGAAAAAATAATTGGGTAATCTAAATTTAAAAAAAAAAAAAAAAAATTTGAGGGAATGATTAAATAGAGCAGGTGAATTGGCTAGACAACATTTAAAAGTTGCACAAAATGTGATGAACGGGAGCCGTTTCAGTTGGAGGAAGAAGAACGAAAAAAAAGGACTATGTTATTATACCTGTTTGCGTGTGTTGTTTTTTTGAAACAAAAAAGTATATTTACTGTGTGCATTTGTTAAAGGATAGTGAAAAGGTGAAAAATGAAATCATCTTGAAGTTGATGGTTTATTTTTTTCTTGGAGGGAGGTGTCATGTGAGAGAACCTTGAAGAAATGGGTGTTTAAGAAATGTACCTTTAAGAAATGGGTGTTTATCAGTGATGTCAGAGTGTGGGTGGAGCTGGGCTGCCTGACAGCTTTTTACTTTCGTTTTAGGCTGTTTGTTGCAGGATGTGTTTTAGTTTTGTTTTCAGTGTAGGAGCTGAAGCCAGACAAAGCTGGTGTACTGTTGATCTCTCTGCCATGAAAAGACTATCTCTTGATCATTTGGTGAATTCTGAATTATAAATGTTTTCAGTAGTGAATGTAAACCTGATGTGCTTCTGTTAAAAGGTGTTTGTTTTGTCTTCTGGATGTTGTTTGGGAAGTTATTAAGGATTACTTAGTGTTGTATTCTTTGGGGGTTATATTTGAATTGATGGTTGCGAAGATGTTCACTGTATGTTTTAAAAAGGTTAACTTGAGTTCATAGAATAAACATTGTTTTGCTTTAAAAAATAACTTTCCCCTTTCTGAAGTACCACACCTGTCGAGTGGGCCGTGTGCTCCCCATACCACAATCTATTAAAAGTTGTGGGTCAGGTGAACTCCATGCTACACTTTGAAGTTCTCTAAACCCTGGCCCATAACAAATTCTCATGTACATCGGGTATAATAATAATCGCTTATTGTCACAAGTAGGCTTCAATGAAGTTGCTGTGATAAGCCCCTAGTCGCCACATTCTGGCGCCTGTTTGGGGAGGCCGGTACGGGAATTGAACCCACGCTGCTGGCCTTGCTCTGCATTACAAGCCAGCTGTTTAGCCCACTTTTTCTGCGGTGGGGAAGTCGTTACTCTCGGGGATGGTGGGGGTGGAATATGCTGCAATAGTGATTTCGGACCATGTGCCACATTATGTGGACGGGAGTTGTGAACCAGGCTGGGCTCAGAGATTCGGTGGAGGTTTGATTCAGCGCTCCTGGCAGGTCGGAAATTCTGCGAGGAGGTGGCCTTGGTGATAAAGGATTAGGTAGAGTTTAATCAGAACGGAATGTTTCACACTCCACATTTTGGGAGGCATTGAAGGCGGCAGCCTGGAGGGAGGTTACATCTGACAAGGCCCACAGGGACAAAGTTGAGAGGGGGGGGGGAAGAGGCAGAGGTTGGTGGATGCAGTTGTGGAAATGGATTGGCGGTAGAAATGGAAGAAATTGCGGGGGGGGGGGGGGTTTGAGCTCTTGACGATAGGGGGGTGCTTTATGAATATGGGGAGGAGGTCAGTCGATTGCTAGCCAATCAGTGAGGCGGCAGGCGGACACATGGGTGAGGGGTGGGGGGGAGGGAGGGTTGGTGATGACGCCAGACAAGGCCTTCCATCAGGGGTTGTATGGATGTGTGGAGGTACACTAACAGTCCCGCCGTGGGGTCAACCCTCAAGATATGACATCAGCTGAGACTGCACTTTGATGTCGGGGATATGTCGGCATCGGGGAGGCAGTGGCCTCACGGTACAGTCACTGGACCACTGAACCAGAGACCTAGAGCATTGCTCTGCAGATCCAGGTTCAAATCCCGCCACTGCGGATGGTGAAATTTGAATTCAATAAAAGAAAAACCTGGAATTAAAAGTTTTATAGCATTACAGAATCACTACAGTGCAGAAGGAGGCCATTTGGCCCATCAAGTCTGCACTGACCCTCAGAAGGAGCACCCAACCTCAGGTCAGGCCCCCACCCTATCCCCTTAGCCCAGTAACACCACCTAACATAACCTTTGGGTTTCTAAGGGGCAATTGATCATGACCAATTCACCTAACCTGCACATCTTTGGGCTGTGGGAGGGAATTGGAGCACCCGGAGGAAACCCACGCAGACACGGGGAGAACGTGCAGTCTCCGCACAGACAGTGACCCGAGGCCGGAATTGAACCTGGGACTGTGAAGCTGTGAGGCAGCAGTGCTAACCACTGTGCCACTGGCCGTGACACCCAAATGATGACCATGAAACCATTGTCGATTGTTGTAAAAACCCATGTAGTTCACTCATGTGCTTTATGGAAGGAAATCTGCCGTCCTTACCTGGTCTGACCTACATGTGCCTCCAGACCCACAGCAATGTGGTTGACTCTTAACTGCCCCCACAAGGGCAATTAGGGTTGGGCAATAAATGCTGGCACAGCCTGCGATATCCAATCTGATAAACAAATTTGAAAAATGTGGGAATCGTAGGTTTATATCAGCAAGGATTGACCTGATGTACAGAGTTGGCACAGGGAAGTGGTCGAGCGGGTAAGGCACCTGTTTGCAGAGGGGAGGTTCGCCAGGCTGGAGGAGTTGCAGGGGATGTTCCCATTGCCGAGGAGTGAATTCAGGTACATGCAGGTCTAGGATATTGTTCGTAAGGACCACCCCGTGCTCCCTCAGCTGCCAAAGCTACACTATCGGAAAAATTGCTAACACAGGATGAGCTGGGGGGAAGGGAGGATTTCAGACATTTACGGGTGGTTTTGCAAACGGAGACTAAGTGAAGGAGATAAGATGGAACTAGGATGAGGAATTGGGGATAGAGCTGGGGGCAGGTGAGGGAAGGGGGCTGGCGGGGGTGGGGTTGGGGGGGAGCGGAGTGAAATTATGCACCAGATAAATTTGACATTATACTGTGCCCGGATGAGCCTTGTACAGTTCAAGGTGGTGCACACGGACCATATGACTCGGTCTTGTACGAGTGGGTTCTGTCAGAGAATACAACAAAATATAGATAGATTGGAGAGTTGGGCAGAGAAATGGCAGATGGAGTTCAATCCAGGCAAATGCGAGGTGATGCATTTTCATCAAATTCAATAGCGGACTATATGGTCAATGGAAGGGTCTTGGGGAAAATTGATGTACAGAGAGATCTGGTAGTTCAGGCCCATTGTACCCTGAAGGTGGCAACGCAGGTTGATAGAGTGGTCAAGAAGGCATACAGCATGCTTGCCTTCATCGGACGGGGTATTGAGTACAAGAGTTGGCAGGCCATGTTACAGTTGTGTAGGACTTTGGTTAGGCCACATTTGGAATACTGTGTGCAGTTCTGGTCGCCACATTACCAGAAGGATGTGGATGCCTTGGAGAGGGTGCAGAGGAGGTTCACCAGGAAGTTGCCTGGTATGGAGGGTGCTAGCTATGAAGAAAGGTTGAGTAGATTAGGATTGTTTTCGTTGGAAAGACGGAGGTTGAGGGGGGACCTGATTGAGGTCTACAAAATTATGAGAGGTATGGACAGGGTGGATAGCAACAAGCTTTTTCCAAGAGCGGGGGTGTCAATTACAAGGGGTCACGATTTCAAGGTCAGAGGGGGAAAGTTTAAGGGAGATGTGCATGGAAAGTTTTTTACCCAGAGGGTGGTGGGTGCCTGGAACGCTTTACCAGCGGTGGTGGTAGAGGCGGGCACGATAGCATCATTTAAGAAGCATCTAGACAGGTATGTGAATGGGCGGGAACAGAGGGAAGTAGACCTTGGAAAATAGGAGACAGGTTTAGATAACGGATCTGGATCGGCGCAGGCTGGGAGGGCCGAAGGGCCTGTTCCTGTGCTGTAATTTTCTTTGTTCTTTGTTCCCTGGGGTTGAGGGTGTATGTGAGAGATGGAGGAGGGTAGGGGGTGGCCTGTAAAACATGAGCATATGTTTCGGGCATGTCGGAAGTTGGGTGGGGGGGGGGGGGGGGCATCGATTTTCGGGAATGGGACGTTTCGGCGTGGCCAGTTCGGCGTGGCTGATTCGGCGGAGGAATTTTTCGGCGGAGGGACGTTTCGGCGTCAAATTAGTCGTTATAGTCGTTTTCTGCCAAATAGTCCAGTTCTAATTAGCTCTCTCTCTCTCGTTCAAATGAGCTATTCTAATTGCCAAATTGTCCAATTATAAGCTTCAGTGCAGCTTCCTTCAGTGTAGCTTCTCTCTCTCTCTCGTTCAAATGAGCTATTCTAGTCGTAATAGTTCTAATTGCCAAATAGTCCATGGCAAATAACTTTTATATGCACTCTCACTTTACTTTATTTCACAATCTGACTTTATTTGAGTTACTTAAAACCATCGAACCTAATTTGAGACCGACTTCTATAATTTGTGACTTTGAACAAGCTGCCATTCATGCTCTGCAAGATGCATTTCCCACCGTTCGCATTAAGGGATGCTTTTGAATTTCTGAGGGGTATTGCTCATAATTACGAAATGAAGAAGTAATTTCTAAGATTAAATAGCTTTTTAATTAATTGTTTTTTATAATACAGTATTTGCAAAATTTTAAAGACAGTTTAAATATTTTAAATATAGAGATGCTGATGACGTCGAAATGTCCTGGAGCCTGAACGGCTGCACCGAATAGTCCAATTATTTCCCTAACGCCAAATCGGCCACGCCGAATCAGCTACGCCAAATCGGCCACGCCGAATCAGCTACGCCAAATCGGCCACGCCGAATCAGCTACGCCAAATGGGCTACGCCGAAACGTACCAAACCTTCGATTTTCGTGACCCTGTCAGAAATTGTGGCGAGTTTCGGTGTTTCGGACCTTCCGGAGCTGCAGGAGGGGAAGGGGGCAATGTCGTGGCCTTCGCCTCTCTGATTGCCCGGCAGCGAATCACACTGGGTTGGAGGTCGGCCACGCCACCCAAGGCATCGGCCCGATTGGGAGATCTGGCGGAATGTTTACACTTGGAGAAGATCAGATTTGCTCTCAGAGGGTGGGAGGAGGGTTCTACGTGCGATGGGGGCTCTTTCTGCCTCTATTTGAAGATCTGTTTGTCGCCAGCGGATAGGGTGGGGAGGACGGGTGAGTAAAGGGAGGGGGGTGGAGTCTGTTGGTGAAGGGATATTGGGGTAGTTTAGAGGAGAAAAGGGGAAAATGATAGTGTTTGAAACTTGATGATATTGGATTGTTGATTGTTAGTATTACTGATTGTGCTTGGATACGTTTTATTCTGGGTGTATCTCACAGCAGCTGCCTCGAGAGACAGCGCTGGAGGGAGGTTTGGCAACCCTACATTATTCACAATGCATAATTACGTTTCAGAGTGATTTTAAGAATCATTTGGAAAACTGTCAGAGATAAAAGACTTTTAATCGCCTCTATTTTCCCTCCTCCATTTGGTTTCAGCTCCTGCTGCATCTGACTAAAATGCATTTAACCGATAAGTAGTGACCTGCTCCAGTAACTATACACATCCTAGCACAGCATTCCGCCACAGTCTACCATCTCCCACTGCATCCGCCTCCACTTCGACATCACCTTCAGGCAATAAATGTTCCCCACGGCCTCCCGCTCCATCTTTCCCCATCATCCTTGGGCAGCAGGGTAGCATGGTGGTTAGCATAAATGCTTCACAACTCCAGGGTCCCAGGTTCGATTCCCGGCTGGGTCACTGTCTGTGTGGAGTCTGCTCATCCTCCCCCTGTGTGCGTGGGTTTTCTCCGGGTGCTCCGGTTTCCTCCCACAGTCCAAAGATGTGCGGGTTAGGTGGATTGGCCATGCTAAATTGCCCGTAGTGTCCTAATAAAAATAAGGTTAAGGGGGGGGTTTGTTGCGTTACGGGTATAGGGTGGATACGTGGGTTTGAGTAGGGTGATCATGGCTCGGCACAACATTGAGGGCTGAAGGGCCTGTTCTGTGCTGTACTGTTCTATGTTCTATCTCATTTGCAGAGCAGAGAAGGAGGCCATTCTGCCCACAAAGTCTGTGCTGGCCCTCTGAAGGAGCAATTCTCCAAGTGCCACTTCCCCTCCTTCTCCTTGTACTACAGCACGATAGCATAGTGAGTAGCACAGTTGCTTCACAGCTCCAGGGTCCCAGGTTCGATTCCCGGCTTGGGTCACTGTCTGTGCGGAGTCTGCACGTTCTCCCCGTGTCTGGGTGGGTTTCCTCCGGGTGCTCTGGTTTCCTCCCACAGTCCAAAGATGTGTGGGTTAGGTGGATTGGCCATGATAGATTGCCCTTAGTGTCCAAAATGGGTAAGTGGGGGTTACGGAGACAGGGTAGATACGTGGGCTTGAATAGGGTGATCTTTGAAAGGGTCGGTGCAGACTCGATGGGCTGAATGGCCTCCTTCTGCACTGCAAATTCTATGATTCTATGATACACTGTCTCACTAAGGCATACGCAAGCAGCAGGATTGAGAAGGTTGAAAGGTTTTTTTGCATCCCGGTTTTACATGGGGGTGACTGCAATGAAAACATGAATACAAGGAGATGTACAACAGGCTGGCGAATGGCTACGAGTGGTTTTGGGCACAATTTGCCACATAGTCAAACATTACTTGCGACAGAGTCTGTTAATCTTCACTCTCCACTCCTCCTGTCCACGAGTCCTGCAACTGTGCCTCCAGCCCAGTAACATACTCAACGCTCCCCACCATCTCTAGTTATGGCCAAGAGTTTCTATGAAGGTGCAAAAATATTTGAGGAAATGTTACTTTTAAGCAATGAAATGAGTGTCAATGATTTACTGATTAGGGTGATGCAGATTTCATTGACAAGGCCCCACCCTTACGGCAGATGATTCACTTTATTAATTACTAATAATAATCTTTATTATTGTCACAAGTAGGCTTACTTTAACACTGCAATGAAGTTACTGTGAAAATCCCCTAGTCGCCATACTCCGGCACCTGTTCGGGTACACGGAGGGAGAATTCACAATGTCCAAATTACCTAATGGCACGTCTTTCAGGACTTGTGGGAGGAATCCGGGGCACCCGGAGGAAACCCACGCAGACACGGGGAGAGCGTGCAGACTCCGCACAGACAGTGACCCAAGCCGGGAATCGAACCTGGGACCCTGGTGTTTGTGAGGCAACAATGCTAACCACTGTGTCACCGTGCAGCCTGTATTTGCTGTTCTCCTCGTTATTCTCACTGTGTGCTTCGTACCGCCGACAATTTGAATTTCTTTTTTTTCTTTTTTTAAATATAATTTTTATTGGAATTTTTTTACAGAAAATATAAAACATAACGACAACAATGAAATGCAACAAAATAACCCATAATAACTGTAACACCCCCAGACTGTATCGACGCATGTATCACATCCCCCACCCCCCCAACCCCAATGATCTCCTCCCAGACTCAACCCCACTTTCCCATCCGTTCTCCATAACCCATTACCAATTAAAAACTGTCTCCTCCTTAAATTTACTCAATGTCCCAGCATCCACCTCAGATCAGGGAAGCGCATTCCACTGATTCAGAGCCCTTTGAGGTTAATAATTTCTCCTCATCTCTGCTTTAAATCTGGCAGCTGGAGGCGTGCCCACCAATGACGGAGTGATTGAAATTGGAAACACACCAGAATTGGAGGAGCGTAGGTGTCTCAGAGGGTTGTGGGGGTGGAGGAGGTTACAGAGATAGGGAGGTATGAGGCCATGGAGGGATTTGAAAACAAGGATGAGAATTTTAACATCAAAGTGTTGCTTGGCTTGGAGACAGTACAGAAGAGCCTTGGCTAACCTCAAGTTAATGGAAGGTAGAATGTGGAATTCCAGACAGTGCATTGGAATAGTCGAGTCCAGAGACCACAAAGGCATAAATGAGGGTTTCAGAAGCACTTGAGCTGAGACTGGGATGAAGTTGAAAGGCATGGCACTGCCGCCTCACAGCACCAGGGATCTGGGGTCGACTCCAACCCGTCTGTGTGGAGCCTGCATGTTCTCCCCGTGTCTGGGTGGGTTTCCTCCGGGTGCTCCGGTTTCCTCCCACGGTCCAAAGGTAAGGCGGATTGGCCATGCGAAATTGCCCCTTAGTGTCCAAAGATGTGCAGGTTAGATGGGGTTATGGGAATAGGGTGGGCGAATGGGCCTGGGTAGGGTGGCATTTCAGAATGTCGGTGCAGATTCGATGGGCTGAGTGGCCTCCTTCTGCACTGTAAGGATCCTATGATTCTATGATGTTGCGGAAGTAGCAATAAGCAGTCTTTAGGGTGGCACAAAAATAAGATAGGAAGTTATCACTGGATCAAACGTGATAGCAAAGCTGCGACCAGACTGACTTGACCCCAGCCAGTTGCCTGGTAGAAGATGAGGTCGGTAACCAGGGATCACAGTTTGGAACGAAGACTGAGAACAAGGAATTCGAAAGCAGGAAACGATCAACCAGTTAGCCAATGGAAAAATGGGAGGATCCATTGTCAAGGAGGCAACAGCGGAACATTTAGAAAATCACAATACAATCGGGCAGAGTCAACATTGTTTTGTGAAAAGGAAATTGTGTGACAGATTGACTAGAGTTCTTTGAGGATGTAATAAGTTGGGTGGATAGAAAGGGAAAGAATCAAATTGGTGTACTTGGATTTCCGAAGGACATGAGATAATGTGGCAGATAATAAGAGCTAAAGGTGTTGGGGTGATTTTCAGCATGGATAGACATCAAGCAGAAAACAGAGAATCAGGATGAATGGGTAATTGTCAGATTGGCAAACTAGAACTGGTGGAATGCTGCAGAGATCAGAGCTGGGATCTCAACTATTTACAATCTATATTCTGACGTGGATTAAGGGACAGAGTGTATTGTATTTGCAACGCTGGGTGAGAAATCATAGAATTTACAGTGCAGAAGGAGGCTATTCGGCCCATCGGCCTTTGGAAAGAGCATCCTACCTAAGCCCACACCTCCACCCTGTCCCCGTAACCCCACCTAACCTTTTTTGGACACTAAAGGCAATTTATCATGGCCAATCCACCTAACCTGCACATCTTTGGACTGTGGGAGGAAACCGGAGCACCCGGAGGAAACCCACGCACACAAGGGGAGGACGTGCAGACTCCGCACAGACAGTGACCCAAGCCGGGGAATCGAACCTGGGACCCTGGAGCTCTGAAGCCATAGTGTTAACCACTGTGCTACCGTGCTTGTGAGGAGGACAAAAACAGTCTTAAACTACATATAGATGGGAAATGTGAGTGAGCAAATATTTGGCAGATGGATTGTTCTGTGGGAGAAGATGAGGTTGTTCACTTGGGCAGGAAGAATAAAAAAGCAGAATATCATTTAAATGGAGAGAGATCAGCGTCTCCTAGTCAGTGAATTATAAAAAGTTAGTACGCAGGTACAGTTTAGGAAGGCAAATGAAATATTGTTGTTTATTGGACAGGAAGGAGAGTATATAAATAGGAAAATCTACCTGTAGTTGTGCAAACCATTATTTTTTTAAAATTCATTCTTGGGACGTGGGTGTCGCTGGGTCAGAATTTGTTGCCCATCCCTAATTGCCCTTTAACTGAGTGGCTTGCTGGGCCATTTCAGAGGGTCAACCGCTTTGCTGTGTGGATCTGGAGTCACATGTAGGCCAGACCAGGTGAGGATGGCAGATTTCCTTCCTGAAAGGACATCAGTGAACCAGACGGGTTTTACGACAATCGACAATGGTTTCATGATCATCATCAGACTTTTAATTCCAGATTGTTATTCAATTCAAATTTCACCATCCGCCACGGTGGGATTTGAACCCAGAATCCCAGGGCATTACCCTGGGTCTCTGGATTACTAGTCCAGTGACGATACCAAGATCAGATTAGCTATGAGGATACTGGATGGTGAAGCAGGCTGGAGGTGCTGAATCCCTGCTCCTATTTCTACTGTTCTTATTTAATGGTAAGATAAGGCTTTGCAGAATTGGGAATTGGTGTACGTCAGCAAGTACAGGGGTGATTGGTGAGCAGAGCTTGGTACAAATTAGGGTAAGGGGCATCCAAGATGTACAAATAAACTTTTGCTCTTCTGGTTTCCAATAGTACAGCTTGCGTACCACTGGGGGCCATGTACCTGAGGCAGGGTATCAACAATGAGCATCAATCCCACCGTAGAAGACACATCACCGGGCCCATCCTTTGGTTCAGCTACTGGGTTTAATGCGGAGAACATTGAATCACATTCTCAGTGTTGAAGGATGTATATTGTTGGGTTAAAGACTTGGGGGAAGTTGCAGAGTAAAGGGTTAACTTCAGGAGCTCCTGATGCTGATGTAAGTAGGGTGCAAAGTTTTTTTTGAAAAGTATTTTGAGGCATTTATATATTCACACAACAAACATAACCACAAAACAAAACAGTCCAACAGGGCTACAAATAACAAACTCAACCAAATACCTAACACCCGACCATACTTAACACCCCCACTTCCCAGCTCCTTTGCCTCTCCATTTAACTCCCCCCCCCCCCCCCCCCCCCCCCCCCCCCCCCCCGCCCCTCTCTGCCACCTCCGGGCAAATCCCTCCACAAACCCTCTCAAGGTGAACTTTATCTTCTCCAGCCTGAGAAACTGCCGGGTCCCTCACCCACACACCCTGGTTTCAGGGTCTCCCAGTCCCTCCATTCTAACAATATCCGTCTCCGGGCTACCAGGGAGGCAAAGGCCAAGACATCGGCCTCTCTCGCCCCCTGGACTCCCGGGTCTTCTGACACTCCCACCATCGCCACCTCTGGACCAACTTCACCTTCAAGACCTCCGACATAACGTTGGCAAACTGCATGCAAGAATCTCCCCAGGCTTCGGACATACCCAAACTATGTGCAAGAAGTCTTACAGCACCAGGTTAAAGTCCAACAGGTTTGTTTCAAACACGAGCTTTCGGAGCACTGCTCCTTCCTCAGGTGAATGAAGAGGTATGTTCCAGAAACATATATATAGACAAATTCAAAGATGCCAGACAATGCTGAGAATGCGAGCATTTCATAGAATTTATCATAGAATGTACAGTGCAGAAGGAGGCCATTCGGCCCATCGAGTCTGCACTGGCTCTTGGAAAGAACACCCTACCCAAGGTCAACACCTCTACCCTATCCCCATAACCCCACCCAACACTAAGGGCAATTTTGAATACTAAGGGCAATTTATCATGGCCAATCCACCTAACCTGCACATCTTTGGACTGTGGGAGGAAACCGGAGCACCCGGAGGAAACCCACGCACACACGGGGAGGATGTGCAGACTCCACACAGACAGTGACCCAAGCCAGAATCGAACCTGGGACCCTGGAGCTGTGAAGCGATTGTGCTGTCCACAATGCTACCGTGCTGCCCCCATGCGGGTAATCAAATCATTACAGATCCAGAGATAGGGGTAATCCCAGGTTAAAGAGGTGTGAATTTTCTGAAGCCAGGACAGTTGGTAGGATTTTCAAACACATCAAACCATGTGGACATGATTCGTTCCCCCCCCCCCCCCCCCCCCCCCCCCCCCCCATCCTCCTGCCCTTCAAAAAATCTGCTCATCCGGGCCACTGTCACATTTGTCCTGTGGACCACCTTAAACTGGATAAGGCTATGGCTAGCACACAACGAGAACTATGATGCAAAGTTTGATAACCAAGAGACTGAGATCTGGTGGGATGCAGAAGTATAATCTTGTGTAGGGTTACTGAGATCGACTGAGATCTGTAAATCAACAAGAATGGTTTTTATGTACAACTATCAACGGCAGCATTCCTCGAGTTACTTAACCCAAAAGAAATCCCATCTGAACCCTGAACGCAAGATGAAACATTGTGGACAGAGCAAAAGACCCAGAAAAACTCCAGGAGAAGATTGTAGATCGAAAGAATGGCAAATACGTGGAACAAAGATAAGAAGCAAAACGATTGAAGACTCACCTGAGGACAGCACATTGGGTGCTTCTTATACAAGCAGGCAGATAGACTGGGAGTCCAGACAGCAGTGAGCACATATCACCATCTACAAGCCAAACTACGGAAGCAGCAACAGATTCAGCCGTGCAGTAACCATGGTCTCTGCACTGCCACTCCAAGAACCGTTTTGAAGTGCTGAAGACGCCTCAACACCGGGACAATTGGACAACGAGGTTCTCCAGATACAGAACAGCTTCAGGTTTGCGTCAGAAGGACCAAAAGGAGGAGGCCAGTACTTTACTCTACACCGTAGGGGCCATAGCAGACAATTTTATTGCAAGACAGGACACCAATGAGGTTTTGAGCTCATACCAGTAAGTCCTCCAGGCCTTCGATTGGCGTCCGTGTTCGAAAAAAATGTAATAATTGAGCGAGGGAAATTTAATAAGAGGAATCAAAACCTGGCAGATCCTTGGGCTCAATTATAAATGACCTGCATGGAGTCATGGAGAATTATAGAACATAGAACATAGAACGATACAGCGCAGTACAGGCCCTTCGGCCCACAATGTTGCACCGACATGGGAAGTCAAAAACTAAAGGCCATCTAACCTACACTATGCCATTATCATCCATATGCTTATCCAATAAACTTTTAAATGCCCTCAATGTTGGCGAGTTCACTACTGTTGCAGGTAGGGCATTCCACGGCCTCACCACTCTTTGCGTAAAAAACCCACCTCTGACGTCTGTCCTATATCTATTACCCCTCAATTTAAGGCTATGTCCCCTCGTGCTATGATAAAGATGACTAAGGGATAGGGCAGTTTCGTGGCGCAGTGGGTTAGCATAGGTTAGCATTGCTGCCTCACGGCGCCGAGGTCCCAGGTTCGATCCCGGCTCTGGGTCACTATCCGTGTGGGGTTTGCACATTCTCCCCGTGTTTGCTGGTGCGTTTTGCACAACCCAAAGGTGTGCAGATGTGGATTGGTTATGCTAAATTGCCCCTTCATTGGATAAAATGAATTGGGTACTCTAAATTTTTTTTTTTCAAATGACTAAAGGTTCCTCAGAGACGAATTAATATGCGACTGTGTAGTAGTTGGGTTTAAGATGAAATCCTATCAGGTCATTTGGAAAATGTGAGGAGATTTAACTCTCGCATAGCTACCAGACTATATGTAGGGAGAACAGAGAGAGCACAGTGAAACAAATTAAACTGGGAAAAAGCACCAATTGAAATGCTCTTGATGTGATGGGAAGGCCCTGCACAAGGGGATAGGGAGCCTAGCAACGGACAGCAGAGCATCACACTTGTGGAAAGTTAGGACATTTTTAAATTGTTCACCGAGCTAAACTACAAGGATCTCAGAGACAATCAAAAAAATAACCAGGACAAATCAAACCCAAGAATTGGGATTGCCACAGAGAGAACAAACATAACCATCGCAGGAGACGTCAGCGAAACAGAAAATAATAACTGCAGCATCACATGACAGGTTGATGCACCGCACAGAAGCAAGATGCTGGTGCAGGCGTTTCAGTAAGGGGGGAGTCGACAGAAAATACCCCCTCCCCCTCCCCCCCTCATTAACTTAACCCTTCTTAACTACAGAACCTCATCGCTAAAGAACAGATTTTCGCCATCAGAATTATTCAGGGATGACGGCTGCCAAAACACAACTTCCTGCTCGACAACACACATTACAACCTCACGTTACCTCCCACCATCTTGAGAAAGTTGAGGAATGTGAGACGGGATGGAGAGACAGCCAAACTCATAACTTCAAATTCAGTCACCGAGCACGAGACTTGAAAGTTCTCCAGCCCGGGGAGATAGAAGAGATCAACAGAAAGAAAGCATAGTATTAGAAAGAGCTCCGCAGTCTAGATCTTATAGGGTTGTAACGTCTGACCTCCAAGTCAGTGTAACTGGAGGAAGGGGGACGTTTATTGGGACGATTACCAGTGATTAATAGTTTTGGAGCACCAAACCCAGTGGCATATGGTTTATGGGGATGGGTCCCAGTGCTGTATGGTTTATGGGGATCAATCCCAGTGCTGTATGGTTTATGGGGATGGGTCCCAGTGCTGTATGGTTTATGGGGATCAATCCCAGTGCTGTATGGTTTATGGGGATGGGTCCCAGTGCTGTATGGTTTATGGGGATGGGTCCCAGTGCTGTATGGTTTATGGGGATGGGTCCCAGTGCTGTATGGTTTATGGGGATCAGTCCCAGTGCTGTATGGTTTATGGGGATCAGTCCCAGTGCTGTATGGTTTATGGGGATGGGTCCCAGTGCTGTATGGTTTATGGGGATCAATCCCAGTGCTGTATGGTTTATGGGGATGGGTCCCAGTGCTGTATGGTTTATGGGGATGGGTCCCAGTGCTGTATGGTTTATGGGGATGGGTCCCAGTGCTGTATGGTTTATGGGGATGGGTCCCAGTGCTGTATGGTTAATGGGGATGGGTCCCAGTGCTGTATGGTTTATGGGGATGGGTCCCAGTGCTGTATGGTTTATGGGGATAGGTCCCAGTGCTGTATGGTTTATGGGGATCAGTCCCAGTGCTGTATGGTTTATGGGGATGGGTCCCAGTGCTGTATGGTTTATGGGGATGGGTCCCAGTGCTGTATGGTTAATGGGGATGGGTCCCAGTGCTGTATGGTTTATGGGGATCAATCCCAGTGCTGTATGGTTTATGGGGATGGGTCCCAGTGCTGTATGGTTTATGGGGATGGGTCCCAGTGCTGTATGGTTAATGGGGATGGGTCCCAGTGCTGTATGGTTTATGGGGATGGGTCCCAGTGCTGTATGGTTTATGGGGATGGGTCCCAGTGCTGTATGGTTTATGGGGATCAATCCCAGTGCTGTATGGTTTATGGGGATGGGTCCCAGTGGCATATGGTTTATGGGGATCAATCCCAGTGCTGTATGGTTTATGGGGATGGGTCCCAGTGCTGTATGGTTTATGGGGATCAATCCCAGTGCTGTATGGTTTATGGGGATGGGTCCCAGTGCTGTATGGTTAATGGGGATGGGTCCCAGTGCTGTCTGGTTTATGGGGATGGGTCCCAGTGCTGTATGGTTTATGGGGATGGGTCCCAGTGCTGTATGGTTTATGGGGATGGGTCCCAGTGCTGTATGGTTTATGGGGATGGGTCCCAGTGCTGTATGGTTTATGGGGATCAATCCCAGTGCTGTATGGTTTATGGGGATGGGTCCCAGTGCTGTATGGTTAATGGGGATGGGTCCCAGTGCTGTATGGTTTATGGGGATGGGTCCCAGTGCTGTATGGTTTATGGGGATGGGTCCCAGTGCTGTATGGTTTATGGGGATCAATCCCAGTGCTGTATGGTTTATGGGGTCAGTCCCAGTGCTGTATGGTTTATGGGGATGGGTCCCAGTGCTGTATGGTTTATGGGGATGGGTCCCAGTGCTGTATGGTTTATGGGGATCAATCCCAGTGCTGTATGGTTTATGGGGATGGGTCCCAGTGCTGTATGGTTTATGGGGATCAGTCCCAGTGCTGTATGGTTTATGGGGATCAATCCCAGTGCTGTATGGTTTATGGGGATCAGTCCCAGTGCTGTATGGTTTATGGGGACCAATCCCAGTGCTGTATGGTTAATGGGGATCAGTCCCAGTGCTGTATGGTTTATGGGGATCAATCCCAGTGCTGTATGGTTTATGGGGATCAATCCCAGTGCTGTATGGTTTATGGGGATCAGTCCCAGTGCTGTATGGTTTATGGGGATGGGTCCCAGTGCTGTATGGTTTATGGGGATCAGTCCCAGTGCTGTATGGTTTATGGGGATCAATCCCAGTGCTGTATGGTTTATGGGGATCAATCCCAGTGCTGTATGGTTTATGGGGATCAGTCCCAGTGGCATATGGTTTATGGGGATGGGTCCCAGTGCTGTATGGTTTATGGGGATCAGTCCCAGTGCTGTATGGTTAATGGGGATGGGTCCCAGTGCTGTATGGTTTATGGGGATGGGTCCCAGTGCTGTATGGTTTATGGGGATCAATCCCAGTGCTGTATGGTTAATGGGGATGGGTCCCAGTGCTGTATGGATTATGGGGATCAGTCCCAGTGCTGTATGGTTTATGGGGATGGGTCCCAGTGCTGTATGGTTTATGGGGATGGGTCCCAGTGCTGTATGGTTAATGGGGATGGGTCCCAGTGCTGTATGGTTTATGGGGATGGGTCCCAGTGCTGTATGGTTTATGGGGATGGGTCCCAGTGCTGTATGGTTTATGGGGATCAATCCCAGTGCTGTATGGTTTATGGGGATCAATCCCAGTGCTGTATGGTTTATGGGGATCAATCCCAGTGCTGTATGGTTTATGGGGATCAATCCCAGTGCTGTATGGTTTATGGGGATCAATCCCAGTGCTGTATGGTTTATGGGGATGGGTCCCAGTGCTGTATGGTTTATGGGGATCAGTCCCAGTGCTGTATGGTTTATGGGGATGGGTCCCAGTGCTGTATGGTTAATGGGGATGGGTCCCAGTGCTGTATGGTTTATGGGGATCAATCCCAGTGCTGTATGGTTTATGGGGATGGGTCCCAGTGCTGTATGGTTTATGGGGATGGGTCCCAGTGCTGTATGGTTTATGGGGATGGGTCCCAGTGCTGTATGGTTTATGGGGATGGGTCCCAGTGCTGTATGGTTTATGGGGATGGGTCCCAGTGCTGTATGGTTTATGGGGATCAATCCCAGTGCTGTATGGTTTATGGGGACCAATCCCAGTGCTGTATGGTTTATGGGGATCAATCCCAGTGCTGTATGGTTTATGGGGATCAATCCCAGTGCTGTATGGTTTATGGGGATGGGTCCCAGTGCTGTATGGTTTATGGGGATGGGTCCCAGTGCTGTATGGCTAATGGGGATGGGTCCCAGTGCTGTATGGTTTATGGGGATCAATCCCAGTGCTGTATGGTTTATGGGGATGGGTCCCAGTGCTGTATGGTTAATGGGGATGGGTCCCAGTGCTGTATGGTTTATGGGGATGGGTCCCAGTGCTGTATGGTTTATGGGGATTAATCCCAGTGCTGTATGGTTTATGGGGATCAGTCCCAGTGCTGTATGGTTTATGGGGATGGGTCCCAGTGCTGTATGGTTAATGGGGATCAGTCCCAATGCTGTATGGTTTATGGGGATCAATCCCAGTGCTGTATGGTTTATGGGGATGGGTCCCAGTGCTGTATGGTTAATGGGGATCAGTCCCAGTGCTGTATGGTTTATGGGGATGGGTCCCAGTGCTGTATGGTTTATGGGGATCAATCCCAGTGCTGTATGGTTAATGGGGATGGGTCCCAGTGCTGTATGGTTTATGGGGATGGGTCCCAGTGCTGTATGGTTTATGGGGATGGGTCCCAGTGCTGTATGGTTTATGGGGATGGGTCCCAGTGCTGTATGGTTTATGGGGATGGGTCCCAGTGCTGTATGGTTTATGGGGATCAATCCCAGTGCTGTATGGTTTATGGGGATCAATCCCAGTGCTGTATGGTTAATGGGGATCAGTCCCAGTGCTGTATGGTTTATGGGGATCAGTCCCAGTGCTGTATGGTTTATGGGGATCAGTCCCAGTGCTGTATGGTTTATGGGGATCAGTCCCAGTGCTGTATGGTTTATGGGGATCAGTCCCAGTGCTGTATGGTTTATGGGGATCAATCCCAGTGCTGTATGGTTTATGGGGATGGGTCCCAGTGTTGTATGGTTTATGGGGATGGGTCCCAGTGCTGTATGGTTTATGGGGATGGGTCCCAGTGCTGCATGGTTTATGGGGATCAATCCCAGTGCTGTATGGTTTATGGGGATCAATCCCAGTGCTGTATGGTTTATGGGGATGGGTCCCAGTGCTGTATGGTTTATGGGGATGGGTCCCAGTGCTGTATGGTTTATGGGGATGGGTCCCAGTGCTGTATGGTTTATGGGGATGGGTCCCAGTGCTGTATGGTTTATGGGGATGGGTCCCAGTGCTGTATGGTTTATGGGGATCAATCCCAGTGCTGTATGGTTTATGGGGATGGGTCCCAGTGCTGTATGGATTATGGGGATGGGTCCCAGTGCTGTATGGTTTATGGGGATCAATCCCAGTGCTGTATGGTTTATGGGGATCAATCCCAGTGCTGTATGGTTTATGGGGATGGGTCCCAGTGCTGTATGGTTTATGGGGACCAATCCCAGTGCTGTATGGTTTATGGGGATGGGTCCCAGTGCTGTATGGTTTATGGGGATGGGTCCCAGTGCTGTATGGTTTATGGGGATGGGTCCCAGTGCTGTATGGTTTATGGGGATCAATCCCAGTGCTGTATGGTTTATGGGGATCAATCCCAGTGCTGTATGGTTTATGGGGATGGGTCCCAGTGCTGTATGGTTTATGGGGTCAGTCCCAGTGCTGTATGGTTTATGGGGATGGGTCCCAGTGCTGTATGGTTTATGGGGATGGGTCCCAGTGCTGTATGGTTTATGGGGATGGGTCCCAGTGCTGTATGGTTTATGGGGATCAATCCCAGTGCTGTATGGTTTATGGGGATCAATCCCAGTGCTGTATGGTTTATGGGGATGGGTCCCAGTGCTGTATGGTTTATGGGGTCAGTCCCAGTGCTGTATGGTTTATGGGGATGGGTCCCAGTGCTGTATGGTTTATGGGGATCAATCCCAGTGCTGTATGGTTTATGGGGATCAATCCCAGTGCTGTATGGTTTATGGGGATCAATCCCAGTGCTGTATGGTTTATGGGGATGGGTCCCAGTGCTGTATGGTTTATGGGGATGGGTCCCAGTGCTGTATGGTTTATGGGGATGGGTCCCAGTGCTGTATGGTTTATGGGGATCAATCCCAGTGCTGTATGGTTTATGGGGATCAATCCCAGTGCTGTATGGTTTATGGGGATGGGTCCCAGTGCTGTATGGTTTATGGGGTCAGTCCCAGTGCTGTATGGTTTATGGGGATGGGTCCCAGTGCTGTATGGTTTATGGGGATCAATCCCAGTGCTGTATGGTTTATGGGGATCAATCCCAGTGCTGTATGGTTTATGGGGATCAATCCCAGTGCTGTGTGGTTTATGGGGATCAGTCCCAGTGCTGTATGGTTTATGGGGATCAATCCCAGTGCTGTATGGTTTATGGGGATGGGTCCCAGTGCTGTATGGTTTATGGGGATCAATCCCAGTGCTGTATGGTTTATGGGGATGGGTCCCAGTGCTGTATGGTTTATGGGGATGGGTCCCAGTGCTGTATGGTTAATGGGGATGGGTCCCAGTGCTGTATGGTTTATGGGGATGGGTCCCAGTGCTGTATGGTTTATGGGGATCAGTCCCAGTGCTGTATGGTTAATGGGGATGGGTCCCAGTGCTGTATGGTTTATGGGGATGGGTCCCAGTGCTGTATGGTTTATGGGGATGGGTCCCAGTGCTGCATGGTTTATGGGGATGGGTCCCAGTGCTGTATGGTTTATGGGGATGGGTCCCAGTGCTGTATGGTTTATGGGGATCAATCCCAGTGCTGTATGGTTTATGGGGATGGGTCCCAGTGCTGTATGGTTTATGGGGATCAATCCCAGTGCTGTATGGTTTATGGGGATGGGTCCCAGTGCTGTATGGTTTATGGGGATGGGTCCCAGTGCTGTATGGTTTATGGGGATGGGTCCCAGTGCTGTATGGTTTATGGGGATGGGTCCCAGTGCTGTATGGTTTATGGGGATCAATCCCAGTGCTGTATGGTTTATGGGGATGGGTCCCAGTGCTGTATGGTTTATGGGGATCAATCCCAGTGCTGTATGGTTTATGGGGATCAGTCCCAGTGCTGTATGGTTTATGGGGATCAATCCCAGTGCTGTATGGTTTATGGGGATCAATCCCAGTGCTGTATGGTTTATGGGGATGGGTCCCAGTGCTGTATGGTTTATGGGGATGGGTCCCAGTGCTGTATGGTTTATGGGGATGGGTCCCAGTGCTGTATGGTTAATGGGGATGGGTCCCAGTGCTGTATGGTTTATGGGGATCAATCCCAGTGCTGTATGGTTAATGGGGATGGGTCCCAGTGCTGTATGGTTTATGGGGATCAGTCCCAGTGCTGTATGGTTTATGGGGATCAATCCCAGTGCTGTATGGTTTATGGGGATCAATCCCAGTGCTGTATGGTTTATGGGGATCAATCCCAGTGCTGTATGGTTTATGGGGATGGGTCCCAGTGCTGTATGGTTTATGGGGATCAGTCCCAGTGCTGTATGGTTTATGGGGATGGGTCCCAGTGCTGTATGGTTTATGGGGATGGGTCCCAGTGCTGTATGGTTTATGGGGATCAGTCCCAGTGCTGTATGGTTTATGGGGATGGGTCCCAGTGCTGTATGGTTTATGGGGTCAGTCCCAGTGCTGTATGGTTTATGGGGATCAATCCCAGTGCTGTATGGTTAATGGGGATCAGTCCCAGTGCTGTATGGTTTATGGGGATCAATCCCAGTGCTGTATGGTTTATGGGGATGGGTCCCAGTGCTGTATGGTTTATGGGGATCAATCCCAGTGCTGTATGGTTTATGGGGATGGGTCCCAGTGCTGTATGGTTTATGGGGATGGGTCCCAGTGCTGTATGGTTTATGGGGATCAATCCCAGTGCTGTATGGTTTATGGGGATGGGTCCCAGTGCTGTATGGTTTATGGGGATGGGTCCCAGTGCTGTATGGTTTATGGGGATGGGTCCCAGTGCTGTATGGTTTATGGGGATGGGTCCCAGTGCTGTATGGTTTATGGGGATCAATCCCAGTGCTGTATGGTTTATGGGGATCAATCCCAGTGCTGTATGGTTTATGGGGATGGGTCCCAGTGCTGTATGGTTTATGGGGATGGGTCCCAGTGCTGTATGGTTTATGGGGATGGGTCCCAGTGCTGTATGGTTAATGGGGATCAATCCCAGTGCTGTATGGTTTATGGGGTCAGTCCCAGTGCTGTATGGTTTATGGGGATCAATCCCAGTGCTGTATGGTTTATGGGGATGGGTCCCAGTGCTGTATGGTTTATGGGGATGGGTCCCAGTGCTGTATGGTTTATGGGGATGGGTCCCAGTGCTGTATGGTTTATGGGGATCAGTCCCAGTGCTGTATGGTTTATGGGGATCAATCCCAGTGCTGTATGGTTTATGGGGATGGGTCCCAGTGCTGTATGGTTTATGGGGATCAATCCCAGTGCTGTATGGTTTATGGGGATCAATCCCAGTGCTGTATGGTTTATGGGGATGGGTCCCAGTGCTGTATGGTTTATGGGGATGGGTCCCAGTGCTGTATGGTTTATGGGGATGGGTCCCAGTGCTGTATGGTTAATGGGGATGGGTCCCAGTGCTGTATGGTTTATGGGGATGGGTCCCAGTGCTGTATGGTTAATGGGGATGGGTCCCAGTGCTGTATGGTTTATGGGGATGGGTCCCAGTGCTGTATGGTTAATGGGGATGGGTCCCAGTGCTGTATGGTTTATGGGGATCAATCCCAGTGCTGTATGGTTTATGGGGATGGGTCCCAGTGCTGTATGGTTAATGGGGATGGGTCCCAGTGCTGTATGGTTTATGGGGATCAATCCCAGTGCTGTATGGTTTATGGGGATGGGTCCCAGTGCTGTATGGTTTATGGGGATGGGTCCCAGTGCTGTATGGTTTATGGGGATCAATCCCAGTGCTGTATGGTTTATGGGGATGGGTCCCAGTGCTGTATGGCTAATGGGGATGGGTCCCAGTGCTGTATGGTTTATGGGGATCAATCCCAGTGCTGTATGGTTTATGGGGATGGGTCCCAGTGCTGTATGGTTTATGGGGATCAATCCCAGTGCTGTATGGTTTATGGGGATGGGTCCCAGTGCTGTATGGTTTATGGGGATGGGTCCCAGTGCTGTATGGTTTATGGGAATGGGTCCCAGTGCTGTATGGTTTATGGGGATCAGTCCCAGTGCTGTATGGTTAATGGGGATCAGTCCCAGTGCTGTATGGTTTATGGGGATGGGTCCCAGTGCTGTATGGTTTATGGGGTCAGTCCCAGTGCTGTATGGTTATGGGGATCAATCCAGTGCTGTATGGTTTATGGGAATCAGTCCCAGTGCTGTATGGTTTATGGGGATCAATCCCAGTGCTGTATGGTTTATGGGGATGGGTCCCAGTGCTGTATGGTTTATGGGGATGGGTCCCAGTGCTGTATGGTTTATGGGGATGGGTCCCAGTGCTGTATGGTTTATGGGGATCAATCCCAGTGCTGTATGGTTTATGGGGATGGGTCCCAGTGCTGTATGGTTTATGGGGATGGGTCCCAGTGCTGTATGGTTTATGGGGATGGGTCCCAGTGCTGTATGGTTTATGGGGATGGGTCCCAGTGCTGTATGGTTTATGGGGATGGGTCCCAGTGCTGTATGGCTAATGGGGATCAGTCCCAGTGCTGTATGGTTTATGGGGATGGGTCCCAGTGCTGTATGGCTAATGGGGATCAGTCCCAGTGCTGTATGGTTTATGGGGATCAATCCCAGTGCTGTATGGTTTATGGGGATGGGTCCCAGTGCTGTATGGTTAATGGGGATGGGTCCCAGTGCTGTATGGTTTATGGGGATCAGTCCCAGTGCTGTATGGTTTATGGGGATGGGTCCCAGTGCTGTATGGTTAATGGGGATGGGTCCCAGTGCTGTATGGTTTATGGGGATGGGTCCCAGTGCTGTATGGTTTATGGGGATCAGTCCCAGTGCTGTATGGTTTATGGGGATGGGTCCCAGTGCTGTATGGTTTATGGGGATGGGTCCCAGTGCTGTATGGTTTATGGGGATGGGTCCCAGTGCTGTATGGTTTATGGGGATGGGTCCCAGTGCTGTATGGTTTATGGGGATGGGTCCCAGTGCTGTATGGTTTATGGGGATGGGTCCCAGTGCTGTATGGTTTATGGGGATGGGTCCCAGTGCTGTATGGTTAATGGGGATGGGTCCCAGTGCTGTATGGTTTATGGGGATGGGTCCCAGTGCTGTATGGTTTATGGGGATGGGTCCCAGTGCTGTATGGTTTATGGGGATCAATCCCAGTGCTGTATGGTTTATGGGGATGGGTCCCAGTGCTGTATGGTTAATGGGGATGGGTCCCAGTGCTGTATGGTTTATGGGGATGGGTCCCAGTGCTGTATGGTTAATGGGGATGGGTCCCAGTGCTGTATGGTTAATGGGGATGGGTCCCAGTGCTGTATGGTTAATGGGGATGGGTCCCAGTGCTGTATGGTTTATGGGGATGGGTCCCAGTGCTGTATGGTTAATGGGGATGGGTCCCAGTGCTGTATGGTTAATGGGGATGGTCCCAGTGCTGTATGGTTAATGGGGATGGGTCCCAGTGCTGTATGGTTAATGGGGATGGTCCCAGTGCTGTATGGTTTAGTGGGATCAGTCCCTCCACCCTGTAGCGTGGCCGGGGACCTGTTGGAATTCTTGACTCTTGAGAAGGTTAAGTTTGAACTGAGGGGAAGGATGGAGGGATTCTACAATTCATGGGCATTATTCATCATACACTTTCAAGAACTCGATAACATCGAACATTAGTTGGGGGGGGGGGGGGGGGGTTGTTGGGAGGGTTGGGGGGAGGGGGGTGGTGTGTGCTAATGGCGACTATGGGTGATTCCTGATTCCTTTTTGTCATTTGTGTGTGTGAACATGCGGACTGATGGTTGGGGTTTGGTGGGAGGATGGGATCGTTGTTATTGTTATGGAGATTGACGTATTTGTTACTGATTATTGGTTATTGTTGGTGGGTGTAAATTTGGGAGAAAATGTGAAAAAGGAGATTAAGAACATTTAAAAAAACATGTTGGCCGGGATTCTCCGCCGGCGGGATTTTGCCGGCAGCCGGGGGTTTCCCGACGGCGTGGGCCCCACCACGGGAAACCCCACTGACCGACCGGCGTAATGTAGAATCCCGCCGGCGGGTCGAGGCAGAAATGTGGCGCGGCGGGGCAGAGAATCGGCCGGTAATTCCTGCAGAGCTGTCAATAGACCCACCCCACACCTGGGACTATCCGAGGCCCATTTTCTTTCAAAAGGGGACCATCGATGGGAAAAGGGACGTCATTTACATCTTGGTAAGTTTCCCCGTCCAGCAAAGTCATGGGGTCTCCCCGGACAATGGCTCCCCAAAACAGGGTCCTCGACATGGTGACTCTTTCAGAAGCTAATAACTGGGAACCCATAAACCGTAACGCAAAAGCCAGTTCCAGGCAGCAGATAAACATCCCCTCGTTTTTTTCCTTTTCCCATAATGTATGTGTGTTTGAGTGAGAGAGTGAGCGAACGCGTGATGTTGCATTCATTCTCCTCCCCCGCCTCACTCCCCACTCCCTCACGCTTCCACCACTGGGTGCTGAATAAACTAACCTTCTGACTTAACCATAAAGAGAATTTGCTGTGAATTACTTCAAAAAATGTAACCGCACTCCAGTGGCCATTGAGGAGTTCCAATGAGGGGCGTAAGTAAACTTATTTTATTACACGGTAGATTATAGACTGGGTACACTCCAGATTTCAGCCGGGACTACTCTGCTCGGCTCCTTTCTTGGCCGGTCTTTACGACAGAGTCCATTACTGGGCTGGTTTAGCTCACTGGGTTAAATCGCTGGCTTTTAAAGCAGACCAAGCAGGCCAGCAGCACGGTTCGATTCCCGTACCAGCCTCCCCGGACAGGCGCCGGAATGTGGCGACTAGGGGCTTTTCACAGTAACTTCATTGAAGCTTACTCGTGACAATAAGCGATTTTCATTACTCCGCTGATGGCCCCCGCGGGGAGGCTAATTGGTCCATCGCTGTGGGTCTCAGGCGGGATATAACAGACAAACTGAGGGTTTGGAGAAACTGAGACACGGCTTGTTTTAAAACAATTAGAAACACCTCTGCTTACAGACAGACAGCGGGTAAAGAAGTTCAGTTTGTCTCTCTGTAGGTATCACCAAACATTTGAATATCGATGGAACAATGCAGCACAACAACAGGCCCTTCGGCCCTCTTACTGGGAAATGCCGGAGTTTACAATACGGGATTTCGCAGTGAGTTAGATATCCATCTGAGGTACACAAAGTGGGAGAATTCCCCACAACTTTCCTTCTCCCTCCACTCCTACTTCAGGCTTCCTCTGTTCCCGATTTGCCTTTCTCAACATTGCCCTTTTAATTAGTTGACAGGTCATTCTGAAACAGACCAATTGCGAAGTAACGAGAGGAGGTCAACAACATCTCCAAGTGTTTAATTGTCCAGGATTTAGAAGCCCCATTTCGAGCACCTTGGTTTCGTCAAACAGCGAATGAAACCCTTTAGCATCATCCATCGATCGGACAGAAATGTCAGCTCAATGGTCTCTCGGAATCACAATAACACAAGTTAACAATTCATCTTAAATGGAAGTAGAAAATAAAGAGCGATTTAGGCTTTGGTCATGGAATGAGAGTGGAATCAGTTTGAGTGAGTGATGAAAATGCTCAGTTTGGAGTCAGGATTGTGGAGGCTGCGTTAGGGTTTGACAGTTTGGAGATGGGTTTGGGATGAGGGGATGTGGTAATGGTGGGGTAATTAATGAAGAGGAGGAGGTGGGGGAGGGAATACCAGCCATGGTGATGAGGAGGCGGAAGAGGATAACCATGGTGACGGGGAGGAGGAAGAGGATAACCATGGTGATGGGGAAGAGGAAGAGGGTAACCATAGTGATGGGGAGGAGGAAGAGGGTAACTATGGTGATGGGGAGGAGGAAGAGGATAACCATGGTGATGGGGAGGAGGAAGAGGATAACCATGGTGATGGGGAGGAGGAAGAGGGTAACCATGGTGATGGGGAAGAGGAAGAGGGTAACCATGGTGATGGGGAGGAGGAAGAGGGTAACCATGGTGATGGGGAGGAGGAAGAGGGTAACCATGGTGATGGGGAAGAGGGTAACTATAGTGATGGGGAGGAGGAAGAGGATAACCATGGTGACGGGGAGGAGGAAGAGGGTAACTATAGTGATGGGGAGGAGGAAGAGGGTAACTATGGTGATAGGGAGGAGGAAGAGGGTAACCATGGTGATGGGGAAGAGGAAGAGGGTAACCATGGTGATGGGGAGGAGGAAGAGGATAACCATGGTGACGGGGAGGAGGAAGAGGGTAACTATAGTGATGGGGAGGAGGAAGAGGTAACTATGGTGATGGGGAGGAGGAAGAGGGTAACCATGGTGATAGGGAGGAGGAAGAGGGTAACTATGGTGATAGGGAGGAGGAAGAGGGTAACTATTGTGATGGGGAAGAGGAAGAGGGTAACCATGGTGATGGGTAGGAGGAAGAGGGTAACTATGGTGATTGGGAGGAGGAAGAGGGTAACCCATGGTGATGGGGAAGAAGAGGGTAACCATGGTGATGGGGAGGAGGAAGAGGGTAACCATGGTGATGGGGAGGAGGAAGAGGGTAACCATGGTGATGGGGAGGAGGAAGAGGGTAACCATGGTGATGGGGAGGAGGAAGAGGGTAACTATGGTGATGGGGAGGAGGAAGAGGGTAACCATGGTGATGGGGAGGAGGAAGAGGGTAACCATGGTGATGGGGGAGGAGGAAGAGGATAACAATGGTGATGGGGAGGAGGAAGAGGATAACCATGGTGATGGGGAGGAGGAAGAGGGTAACCATGGTGATGGGGAAGAGGAAGAGGGTAACCATGGTGATGGGGAGGAGGAAGAGGGTAACCATGGTGATGGGGAGGAGGAAGAGGGTAACCATGGTGATGGGGAAGAGGGTAACTATAGTGATGGGGAGGAGGAAGAGGATAACCATGGTGACGGGGAGGAGGAAGAGGGTAACTATAGTGATGGGGAGGAGGAAGAGGGTAACTATGGTGATGGGGAGGAGGAAAGAGGGTAACCATGGTGATGGGGAGGAGGAAGAGGGTAACCATGGTGATGGGGAGGAGGAAGAGGATAACCATGGTGACGGGGAGGAGGAAGAGGGTAACTATAGTGATGGGGAGGAGGAAGAGGTAACTATGGTGATGGGGAGGAGGAAGAGGGTAACCATGGTGATAGGGAGGAGGAAGAGGGTAACTATGGTGATAGGGAGGAGGAAGAGGGTAACTATGGTGATGGGGAAGAGGAAGAGGGTAACCATGGTGATGGGGAGGAGGAAGAGGGTAACTATGGTGATGGGGAGGAGGAAGAGGGTAACCATGGTGATGGGGAAGAAGAGGGTAACCATGGTGATGGGGAGGAGGAAGAGGGTAACCATGGTGATGGGGAGGAGGAAGAGGGTAACCATGGTGATGGGGAGGAGGAAGAGGGTACCATGGTGATGGGGAGGAGGAAGAGGGTAACTATGGTGATGGGGAGGAGGAAGAGGGTAACCATGGTGATGGGGAGGAGGAAGAGGGTAACCATGGTGATGGGGAGGAGGAAGAGGGTAACTATGGTGATGGGGAGGAGGAAGAGGGTAACTATGGTGATGGGGAGTTGGAGAAGGAAGGTGAGGATAACTGTGGCAATGTGGAGGAAAGGGAGTGTGTCCAGGAAGACGACCAATAGAGAAAGAGAGATGACGAGAGAGAGAGAACAAGCTCTACCTGTGTAGCCAAATGAAGTGTCATCGTTGTCAGAGGTGGGGGCTGATGTTCCACTCTCGTTACTCCTCTCCTGGCTGATCGGGTCTGTCGGGAGAAATACCAAAGCTGCTGACGGGTTTTGGGTGGCAGAGACATGCGGCATTTTGAACAGTGACTGGCCAGAGACAGACAGGTCCAGAAAACAAGACGGAGACATACAGTGACCACAACAAAACTGACAAGCCCGCCCCGACTCCACGATGACCAGGTCAAACCCTGTGGGTGCTGTGGTCGTTCACCCATCGTCACTCTCCCCCTTGTCCCTCCGTCTACCCCGCTCCTCGTTCTCCTTCTCATGGCACTTCCCCAGAACCAAGATGAAAACCCATCTCTCTCTCTCTCTCTCTCTCTCTCGGTCTCTATCTTACACGCTCTGACAGGAGGTAAGTGTCAACATCCAAGACAGGCAGACGAGCGAATGACAGTGTTGCTCATTCTCAGGCTGATTGTTAATCAAAGCTATTGACTGCATAATCAATTATTATCCGTAAACCTCAGAGATAACGTTCTCAACCTCATGTTAACTGTTGGCAAGTTGGGGGTGGATGTGGGGCCGGGGGGGGGGGGGGGGGGGGGGGGGGGGGGGGGGGTGGGGGGGGGGGGGGGGGGGGGGGGGGGGGGGAGTCCTGGAGTAAATACTACAACACATTCTCCATCATTAAGGGGGGGGGGTTGAGGAAGCGTCAATTCAGCTACTAACTCCACTCAGATCTGTCTGGTTCAAAGTCAAAATAAAGGATGAGGCACCCCAGGTGTAGGCAGTAATCATGCTAACCACCTGCAAGTTTTTAGGTGGATGCCTTCCTCACCATGTGCAACCAGCAGAATAAAGAATGGAAGCGTCTGCACTCAGACAGATCCATGCCAGGAATAAAATTGCACATCGGTAAGCTGTTG